>NC_056732.1:65229208-65437869 GCF_019279795.1 Protopterus annectens
AACAAGTACTTTCCCTCATGAGCATGGGGGCTATTCAACCAGTACCAGAAGAGGAAAAGGGACAAGGTTTCTATTCAAGACTTTTTCTGGTACCCAGAAAGACAAATCATGACGTCCAGTTCTGGACTTATCTGTTCTAAACACCTTTCTGGACATTCTAAAATTCAAAATGCTGACTCTTCACCAGTTACTTCCTATGCTAAGCAAAGATGCCTGGTTGGCAATTCTAGGCTTAAAAGAGGCTTACCTGCATATCCAAATCAGGGAATCTTGCAGAAGATACTTCTGCTTCAAAGCAGGCTACTTGCATTACCAGTTCTCTGCACTGCCCTTTGGCTTATCTACTGTTCCCAGGGTCTTTCCAAAGTGCCTGGCCCCAGTAATTGCATTTTGCAGGCAAAGAAATATTCTAATATATCCATACCTGGACTATTGTCTAATTCAGGCAGAAAACAAGGACACTCTTCTAAACCATCTGGCATTTGTAAAAAGGGTTCTAACTTGTCTAGGGTACACTATAAATGAAAAGAAATCACAACTGGTACCCTCTCAAAAAATACATTCCTTGGTGCAAGCTTAAATACAACTGCCTAGATGGCTTTCCTTATGCCAGAGAAGCAAATTCATTTGGTCACTTACTTCAAACAGGTGGACACAAAAACCCTGCTTTCTGCAAGGCAAATACTGCAAGCCTTGGGGTTCATGACCTCCTGCATTCTTCTATTTCCATATGCAAGACTGCATATGAGAAAACTTCAGTGGTACTTAAAAAGTCTATGGAGTCAGCATTGTCACAGCCTGGAAACAATGATTCCTATCATACCTTACCTGCAACTAGAGTTCCTGTGGTGGACAGAGGCCTGCCACCAAAACAAGGGACTGCCATTCACACCACCCCCTGCCGCCCAAACCCTAACTACAGACGCATCAGACTATGCTTGGGGGGCACATCTGGCAGGGAAGTGCATTCAGGGCAAATGGAGCCCAAATCAAATGCACCTTCATATCAATCAAAAAGAAATGCTAGCTGTACAGAATGCACTGACAGCCTTCAAGGACTACCTGCATTCATGACAATTAATGATAAAGACAGACAACACCACGGTTATGTGGTACATAAACAAGCAGGGGGGTACACACTCCTACCCCTTTGCAGACTAGCCATGGCATTGCGGAACACGGCCTTGACCTATCAAGTACAACTACAAGCTCAATTCCTGTCATGCAAGCTGAATACTCTGGCAGATGAACTAAGCAGAAATCTCATGGACCCACACTAATGGAAACTGGAACCACGGATTTTCAACATGTTGGCACGCAAATGGGGGAGCCCAAACATAGATCTTTTTACTTCACCCCAGAACTATCAGTTGGACAAATTTTGCACAAGAACTCATCACAAAAAAGCCTGGAAAGTGGATGGTCTATCCTTCAGCTGGAAAAAACTGTCAGTCTGTGCTTTCCCGTCTCTGCCTCTGCACACCAAAGTTCTACTAAAAGATAAACAGGACAAACCAAAAATTATTTTGATTGCTCCAGACTGGCCTCGCCAACACTGGTACCCACTCCTGCACAATGTGTCACACCTTCCACCGTGGCACCTGCCTCAGACACCTTACTTTACTGTCTTAGCAGAACAACCAAATTCTGCACACTCAGCTCCAAACTTTGAATCTTGCAGCATGTCTAATCACCTAAATTCACCCTTGGCATACCTCAGCAAACCTGTGATGGATGTAATTTTGGAGGCGAGAAGGCCTAGTACTAGAAAATCTTATGCTGACAAATGGAAAAGATTCTGTGCCTGGAGTCAGTCTCAAGGGATAAACGCAGCAGTGGCCAACATTCCTCAGATTTTACAATATTTAACTGAGATGCTTCACAAGAGCCTGTCCTTTTCTGCCATAAAAATCCATGCCTCAGCCATTTCAGCTCATTACAACACAGAACCTCCCCTCTTCTCTCATCCTCTGCTAAAGCATTATCTCAGGGGGGCCAAAAACTTAAGACCACCCAGGAGAGCTCCAATCCCTACCTGGGACCTCAATTTTGTATTGGAAAAGCACACTGACCCTCCTTTCGAGCCAGCTGCTACTGCATAATTAAAATTTCTCTCCTGGAAAACAGCTTTCCTTTTAGCAGTCACTTCAGCTAGAAGGATTTCCGAATTACAGGCTCTTATGGCAGTGGAGCCTTTCATCATTTTTCATACGGACAGGGTATTTCTCAGGACCAATCCATCCTTCATGCCTAAGGTGGTATCCAGTGTGGCTCTTAATCTGACCATTCATTTGCCAACTTTCTTTCCCAATCCACAGAACAAGGGGGAGCGGATTCAGCATTCATTGGATGTACACAGACAACTTAGATTTTACTTAAACAGGACAAAATCTCAAAGAAAATCTGAACAACTGCAGGTGGCATTTGCTGCAGGGGCAGAGGGAAAGGCAATATCAAAGCAAACCATTTCCAAATGGATAAGCCATTGTATTCGTTTCTGCTATATGCACCATGGAAAAACTATCCCACAGGGGATCAGCTCCCATTCCACCAGGGCTGCATCTACTTCTACTACCTTTCTCAGAGTTGTTCCTACCAGGGACATTCTAGAAACTGCTACCTGGACCTCAGTTCGTACTTTCACCATACATTACCATTTACCTCTTTTCTCTAAATCCAGAGCTGGCTTTGCCACTGTTGTCCTGCAGGGCCTTATAGCTGCGCCTAATGCTGTATAATTCCCTCCACCCAACCCTAACTTTGGGAATCTACCCATATATGCAGAATCTCTGTTGAAATTATATTCATATGCATGATTAAGGAGTGAGTCCTTTACATGAGAATAATATGAATAATATGACTTGTTTTTAACACAGGTTCTTAAAGAAAATATTGGCACAGGTCCTTTAAGTATGTACTTGATGATTTTATCATTATCTATATAACATTTTATATACAAATTTATAACAACATATATATTATATATTATATCTGTCAAAATATATTGTCAGCAATGTATTAAACTATCAGTTCTATATCTGTAACTAATGGTTCACAGATTTTCTGTTGACATGCATTGTATTCCTTGAATTTGATGGCTTCTAAAGTAACCTACTGTGAAGTGATTTTAAGTTACACCCTGCTATACTTAATTGAATAAGTGAAAACTGAATGCTATTGGTCAATTAGGACTTTACTTAATTACTATGTTTAGATAAAATGAATGTCTTTTATCCATTTTATTGAATCTGAAGAAGCGTGTCTTTGTGGATGCACGCGAAAGCGCTTATTCATCTGTTTTAATAAAGAATTGTCTTTTTACGTGGTGGTGCCTTCCAGTTTATACTACATTCTAGAAACTGCTACCTGGAGCTCAGTTCGTACTTTCACCATACATTACCATTTACCTCTTTTCTCTTTCTCTAAATCCAGAGCTGGCTTTGCCACTGCTGTCCTGCAGGGCCTTATAGCTGCGCCTAATGCTGTATAATTCCCTCCACCCAACCCTAACTTTGGGAATCTACCCAAATTTAATGACTGCAACAGTGAAAGACAAAGAACATAGTACAGTTGTGTACACTTAACCATAAATGTAGATGTTCGAGTGTATTCACTATTGCAGTCCTGGTTACCCTCCCTCCAGCCCCCTATTTTTCTCTGGCTATACCTCTACTTTCTTTCACTATGCTTAATAGCCCTTTTGGTTTATTTGCTTTTGGGAATGGAGATATATTTTTTGTGTTTTTAATTTTATTTGCTCCCCATTTGGGGGGCACCTCACATCTGGGGCAAAAAAATCTGATGTAATGGCATCGGCTGCATGTTTTATAGACCTGACATCATGGAAGAAGGGACAGCAACCGACGCAGGACCCAAGACTTTGTTAATCAGGCCGACTGAGGGTAACCTGCCAGCAGAATACCCAAATGTAATGACTGCAACAGTGAATACACTCTAACATCTACGCTTATGGTAAGTGTACACAACTGTACTTTCTTGGTTCCGGAACACAGGCCGATGTTGAGGCTGCCTTGGATCTAACCACTGGTACGTCCTCAGAGGCTGAGCAGGCATCTGTGCAGGATATACAGGGGGAACTGAGGCTTGTTATAACAAAAAGCACTAAAGGGATACCCTTAGTCTATGTAGAGAATTCTTGGTCACGGAAGACTCTCTAGTGCTACAGCATTATCTTCTTTCCAGGAGACCACAGTGCTTTTAACACTTTCTTTTAAATTTTTGGTGGAAAACCTTACCATGGTGGGCCAGGGGATGTGGGATCTTAAAACGTGCCAGAAAGAGTCTGTGTGCCCTTTCTAGTACAATCAAATCTTTTTGAAGCCCAGTTCATTCAGCAATTTTGGAAGATTTGTATATTACACATTTCTGCCCTTCTTAGGTGTTTGAAATACCGTTAAAACCAGTGTTCTCTCAGCGGATCAAATCTTCCTTATCAGTTTGCTGGCCTAATATCAAGTCCATTTTGGCTTCAGATGCTGCCCCCTTCTGGATTATGCTAGCCATATCTGGAATCCATCTCAACAAAATGATCTGAATGAGATGTAGGCACCTCCTCCAACTCATCAGGTCTCCTTTCTGTCTAGTCAGTATAATTTGATAGTGCTGAATTATTTATTTATTTATTTTATTTATTTATTTTTTAAATTTTGCGATAATCCTTGACAATTTTTTTTTCATCAGTGGAGGAAGCATTAGAGCCAGCTAGTTTGCACTCTGTTTGAGGACCCTTGGCAAACCTTTGAGAGGCTTGTAAATATGTTTGAACAGCCTGTTCCTACTTCTTTACAGAGTAGGATGGTCTTGTCTTAAGTATCTTCTTCCTGTGAGACATATGTAGGCCTTGGATTCAGTATTGTAAATTCACTGTTTATTAGGTAGTGGGTTATAAGAAGACATTAACCAGAAGTCCAGCATTTGTTGCTTTTAAGAAGGCCTTGCTCGTGTTCCTAGAAGGGTGGTAGGCTGACTCTGATATGCATATGTATCAACATGTCATTGCTAGAAAGCTAGAAACAGTTTTTTTTTTTTTTTTGAAAAAGTATTTCCTTTGTGGTCTGAACTACGAGGAATTTTTAAGCAACCTTCTAACCAAATGAGATGGTGGGTGATGAACATCATAACTATTTTTGCTTAGTGGAGGAATGATGGCTGTGGTGACACTACAGTGTATCACTGAAATCAATTTAATTGGAATTATGTGCAAATGATTTGTGCCCTGCGCTTCAAGAAATTCACTGAGAGACATTTATAATGTTTAAAGATGTGATTTATGTATTTTGCATATATAGACTGTGCATTTCCCAGTGGTATGAAGCTCTGTAATCTTGGAGTTGCGATATGCTGTCAGCTGGATTGTATACTGGGGTGGGATGATGGCTGCAGTGCTATGGTACTTATGTAATATAGGATTCTTGGACAAAAGTTTTGTTCTGTTGGAGGATTAGCTATTTTATGCATTCGCTGCACAGTGGTTGGTTTATTGTGATTGCCTTCTCTTCTCTCATTGTGCTGTTTTGCTTTGCCTTGCCACATATACATGTATAAAATGATCTGGTATCCTGTGTAAGGTCATAATGTATGGTATGTTTGTCATAACTGGAACTGTAAAGATCGTTGTCATTATTGCTATTTTTTTGCATTAACAGACACACTATTACTAGTTACCTGGAGTTGACTTGTAGGCTATGATTTGTAATCAGGAGCACTAATATAGTAGGGGAGGCTGCAAAATAAGTGAAGATATACTTCCTGTAATATGAGACATGTGCACTGTCTTGCTGGATTTCATATTGTTAGCCAAGTAACACTTCTTCCCTGTGCCATATAATGCACCAAGTCAATGGGTCATAATCTAGTTGAAATGAGTATCAGGACACTTTGCAGTTACCTTGATTTTTGTACAATAGCATGGTCTCAGCTGATAGAACACTTGGGATTCCGCCACTAACGTGATGAACTATGTATAGTTTTGCCTCCATAAAAAGGTTTAAAAACACAAAAAGGTACATTAGAAGTGGAACTTTTGTCGTTCTTTTATGACTGCAGATTCAGGTACATCACTGCATAACTCCTTTTATTGCTCTATCTGCACCCACCCCCACTTTAGTGATAACGCCAGAATCACTGAAATTGGTCAACGACACAGCCACCACCTTTTTTTTTTTTAAACAAAAAAAAAAATGTCTTTATTGAATTATCGCTTATGACATAGACAATCATACATTTATATAAATGAAAACAAACCATATTGACATATTTTTAGTTGCAGACATTATACATCACATATAATTTTCTATACACTCATTGTCAACAAACATTACGTAGCCCATTCAATTCCTGCCTTCTCTTAAACCTCATTCCTCCTCCAAAACATTGTTCTGCATGTATTGTTCCCTCAGTTCCCATTTTTTCTATGTAATTTGCTTCTGCCCTGTTTCTAAAGATCCCACTTCCAGTTCTTGTATGTCTGTTACTGCATGCACTACTTAATTGCTTTTTTTTTGGCAGCCACCAGAATTAAACTCATCAAGGGATTATTATGTCTACGCAATTCCAATTCTGTATCCCAGCTCAAAAAAATATTTTCTTAGTTACACCAGTTTGCTCACCCAGCATTTCTCATAGAAAAGTCTTCAGGGAATTGTTAAAGTCTGCCAACTAATTACACGCTCAAAAAATCTTTATTTATTTATTTTTACATTTGTTAACTGGGTTAGTCTGAATGGGCCCAGAGAGCCAGAAAACCAGACCAGGCTGGCTTTCAAGAAAACAATCAGGAAAACCAAGCTCAGTGAATTCCAGGTCAATGTATCACAGTATCTTCCTAATAACTAGAAATTTTGTGCTACTAATCTAGTACAGTGTGGTGACAAGGACCACCACTTCTGTAGGGAAAACATTACTAGTATGGGCTGCAGGTACATAGGTAAACCTTTTCCAAGAGAAAGAAAGTAGTTTTAAGTAATTGACCTAGCAGTACAATAGAAAGAGAAATGGGGGGACACCAGACGAGTAGTGTGCACACTTACAGCAAAACATTGTAGCAAAAATGTCTTCAGTTTAGAGGACAGAGCAAATACAACTTTGACATACACTAGTTTAGCTGAAAGCAATTTAGCGTTCCACCGATGCAGGATCTCACATTGCATCCAAACAGCCTTTGGTTTATTGGAGGCTGGCCAAGACACAGATAAAACTTGCTGAGGGGACTGGAAATAAAAAGGAAAAGTAGGTAAATATGTCTCAGTTTTTCTCAATTACCCCTTTCTTAATTGTTCTCAATTACCTCTTTCTTCCCCATCACACCTCCAACATTTGCAATCTATTCGAGTAAAAATTCTTTGGAGTCTGTTTGGTCTGTAAAAATACCTATACAAACACTTCATGCAAAAATCCTAAATCTTCTAGACTTTGTTGCGTATTTGAGAGCCATACATATATCCTCCAATTCTTTCTTGGTTACCTCCTGTGATTGATTCCTATAGTAATTGTGCAATATTTTTGTATGCCCAACTAATTATCCCTTTTTTTAGAGCAGCTTCTGTTCTGTAGTCTACTAAAAACTCTTATCAGTGCTGGTCTTTCACTTAGGATACTCCTATTCCTTTCTATTTGCCTGTACTCTGATATTCTAAATATAACGCAAATAACAAAGGGGAAAGAGGACAGTCCTGCATGGTTTCTTTGTTTAAACAGAACTTAGAGAGGACCCCACACACTGTAATTTGCACCTCCGATCCCTCATATATCCTCCTAATTAACCTTATTATTGTGTCAAGGAATGCAAATGCTTCCATTGTCCTATGCATAAAATCCTAGCTTACTCTGTCTAATGTTTTCTGTGCTTCAAGACCACCAACAACAGTGGTATTTTCTTACATTGTGCTACCGTCTGGATCATCATTGTTCTTTTAATGTTGTAAAATATTTTTCTCCGTTCCACAAAACCACAGTGATCCATATCTCTGTCAATTTTGGCATCACCTTTGCCATTCTTTGACACAAACACTTTATAATCATGGTTTAGAATCAAAATGGGCCTTTATGAAACTGGATGTGATGGGTCTTTACCACGGTTAGGTCTTAAAAGTCACCACAAGTTTCTTCAGGGATGTTGGTGCTGCTCCTCCTTTTAAAATATTGTTAAACAAAACCTTTCAGATCTTAACACTTTCTTCCATCCTAGTTTCCAAACTTAGGAATACTATCTGTTCCTGGGGACTTTCTTGTAGCTTGGTTATACATCATTTTTATTTTGTTTCCTCATATCTTAACGGTTAGTAATTGAGTCTCATCTACCTCAAACACGGGCATATTTAATTTTTCCATAAACATTTCCATTTGTACTTTTTCTTGATTTCTACATTTGTCTACTTTATACAGATTTTCATAACATTTCTGTAATATTTTTAATAACTCTTCAGGATCTCTGGTTATTTTCTTTGTTGTAGCCTCCCTAAGTTTGACAACAACCCTTTCTACTTTATGTTGCCTTAGTTGTTGTGCTAAAAGTGTTTGTTTTTTGATAACAACTCCAGAACACTAATCTGTCTAAACTCATGCATGTTATCTAGTTACTCTCTTATTTTCTGTTTAACATTCTGCAGTTGCTTCTCTTCTTGTTCTGTGAGATTCCCACTATTCTTCAATACTTTAACCTTTATCAGTTCATCCAAATAATTCTTGTTAATTCTTAACCATATCTTTTTTTTCTTTTATTTCTACCATCTTTTTAAACTCCACTTTCATTTTATCCCACTCTCTAGCTGTATTTTCCGAAGAAATTTCTATCTTCCCTACTAACTCCTGAATAATTTCCATTACCCATTCCTTAATTTCCTCTCCGTTTAACAGGTAGGTAGGAAAGCGCTAGTGTCTCATTTTATTTCATTACTCTGCATTTTTATTTTAGTTATTTTTAGCACTTGATCTGAAATAGTTATTGGATACATATCAAAGCTTTCAATTAAATTAATATGTTCCTGTGAAATCTAATTTCTGTCTAGCCTAGCCCAGTTTTTGTACTTTGGGTAATGATATGTAAATTCTCTTTGAGCTACTATTACTGAATTCACATCTTCCATACCATCTGTTTTCATAAATTCACACAACCACCTTTTTGGTTCTTTGCTGTTCACTTGCTGTCCCTAAGAGATTGTGGATGTTGCTTCTATCCAAATAATTGTGACTGCTTTATTCCACCATAGTTATTGACTCTTCCAGAGTCAGGAACAGTGTTATATGCCATTATAATCAGACAGTCCTGTAAGGTAAGTTTCTTAACTCATTATCAAAAAGCAGCATATTAGGAGTGCTGTACTGTGTCCCAGGGAGCCAGAGGAAACTGCAGACACAGTAGGGGTGCTTCATTACTGCCTATGCTGGCATAAGGCACAAGCCAAAAACACAGCAGTATATCAGTTTACAAGTACACATGCTGCATTTTCTGAAAAGAATTACTAAATGAAGTCTTCTAAGTTGAGAGTATATTTTTTTGAAACAACTTTTGATAATTACATTTTTCGGTACACTAACATTTGTTCTTATTAGGAATATGTTTTTCAGATCTGCAGCATGTAAACTGTTTCAGGGAATTAAAATATTTACTGTAATCCACAGTGAGCAAAAGGAGAGTTTTGATGAGAAAACCTGGGAACTGCAATCGTACTTGTCATGTGACGTGATAAAGGAATGTTTAATTTCTTTCCTTTGTTGTTTGAAATGAAAGACATTAAATTAAGAACATTTTGATTTCTAAACTTCTGCATAAACCTATGTCATAAAGTGAAGTAATATGTTCATCAGTGGCCTTTTGAGATACTTTTTGTGTTGTGGACTGTTGAAAGGTTAATTGCACCAAAACCTGTGTAGTATTGTGTTGCTGTAGACTTTATGCTCTGTTTACAGCAGTATAATCTGTCAAAATGACAACCATCCATCTCAGTTGAGCATTACAGGTCATAGTACCAACCAAGAAGAGGAAAACTTTTTATTTTGTATAGTGGTAGGGCTACTGTAATTGATAAAACAATGTTTGCTTGTGTAGCTTCCTGTACCCAATGAATAATTAAGACTTTTCAGAACAGCATTACATCTAGGCAAAACATGGAGGACATTTTTGAGGGTAAATATTTCAGTGGTTTGTTTAAATTCTAGCAGTTGAGAACTGTGATGACTTAACCTACAGCATTATATACTATATTTGAGTATGGGTTATGTTAGGATATACTTGTGCCTAACTAAACTTCAGAGCCAAGCATGAGTAAAAATATAACCCACACCCAAAGGTAGTATACTATTATACTATGGTCTACATTTTATTGGCTATTATTTTTTTATTTTATTGTATGGTATTGTTTTTGAGGTGTTCTAAAGCAAAGAATGGTAGCTATTACCATAGTTAGTGCAGAATGGCACAAAATACACTGAACCGACCAATATCACCAACATCCTGGCAGACAGGGTCAGTGCAAACTTCACCCCCCTCTCATCCCCAAAAGGGCCCATAACCATACCAGAAGAATGTAGTGCCCCTGAAATCACAGACAGTCTGGTTAAAACAGCCCTCTCCAAAGCCAAAAACACAGCATCAATGGGACAAGACGGTGTCCCAGGCTGCGTCCTACACGAACTCAAAAATGAACTAACCCCTCACCTAAACACACTGTTCAAACTCAGCCTCTCCACAGGCTATGTGCCCATAGAGTGGCGCACAGCAACGGTTATTCTGCTCCACAAAGGTGGAGCCACAACTGACCCCGGGAACTATCACCCTATAAGCATGACTAGCTTGGTCTGCAAGGCTATGGAGTGCATCATCATGGATCTCATTAACAGAGACATTGGGAACATCCAAACACTGGACCCTACCCAGTTCAGCTTTGTTAAGGGCAGATCATGCCTGCTAAACCTGGTGGACTTCTTTGAGACAGTTACCAAGGCTATAGATGAGGGAAAGATGGTCCCCACAGCCTACCTAGACCTCGCAAAGGCCTTCGACACCATTCCCCATTCTGGTATTATAGACAAGCTCACCAGCCTGAACATAAATCCCTACCTCATGAGATGGGTTGCCAACTGGCTCACGGACAGAACCCACATGGTTAGAGTTGTGGGAGCTAGGTCTGACTCTAAACCAGTTACAAGTGGCGTTGCCCAGGGCTCTGTCCTAGGACCCCTCCTGTTCGGCATATACTTCTCAGAGGTACCAGCAAGCACAGGAGGACTTTGGCTGACCATGTTCACAGACGACTGCAAACTAGGGGCTATGATTGATTCTCCAGCTGACACAGACATCCTCCAAAAGGGTCTCACTGAGACAGATACCTGGTGTCAAAACCATGGAATCAAGCTAAATGCCAAAAAGTGGATAGTCATCCCCTTTGGAAAAAACAAAGTACCCACAAATTACCACATAGGTGGTATCCCCGTAAATATGGAAGACGAAATAAGGGATCTGGGGACCCAAGTAGATAGTAATCTCTCCTTTGATAATCACATTCCCAAAGTGGTTAGAAAATCCTTCTATGTGGCCCACCTAATCACAAAAGGGTTTGCATCCAGATCAAAAGAGGTCATTGTGCCCCTCCACGCATCACTCATCAGACCCATCATAGAGTACAATGCCCCATGTGGGATGTACCTTACAAGACACTTGCAACAGCTGGAAAGACCACAGAAGTAGCTCACCAATAGGATCACTGGCCTCAAACAGATGCCCTGTACAGCTCGACTGGAGAAACTCCAGCTGTACTCAGTTGCATACCGCATACGCAGAGGTGAACTCTGTCTGACATACAAGGCCATGTCCATCCCAGAATTGATGGACATGCTCCACCTAAAGAAAACCATATCCCCTCGAGCCACATGCTCTGGGGATCTAAACCTCACCACAACAATAAATAGGACGTGCTGGAGGGATAGATTCCTGTCCCAGAGACTCCCCATGCTCTGGAACAAGATTCCAATCTACATTAGGCAGCGCTCCTTACTAACACTCTTCAAGAGAAACCTTGATGAGTGGATGGGAAACAGGAAGTTTACCCTGGGGATCACTTCAGTGGCTGTGCTGGACAGAGGCACAGGGAACTAATCTAAGGGGGGGGGGTGGAAAAAGCCAACACATTCCGGCTAGGCTTATAAATGCCTTTGAGCAGATAGCCTAGCACCTACCTATGAACCTATGAGTTTCATGTTCATAATGTTGCAGTGAAGTAAGTTATATAATGGCTGTAGTCCTCAACACACAGTATACAAGCATGCATGCTGCTGTAATATTTCAGTTGGCCTCACTGTTTGAGATTTTGAATTAGGATCTGTAAATGACTGATTTATGTTTTTTTCATTGTCATAACAAGCACACACAAACACTTATGTATCTTTTTTTACTGCAGTTAAATATAGAATGTACTGTTGTATACATATGTGTTTTAAGAAAATCAGCTATTTTTTATTTTATTTATTTATTTATTTCACATTTGTTAACCGGGTTAGTCCAACTGAGTTTGCAAACAAACCCATTTTCAGTGGAGACCTGCGGGGAAAAGCCTCAGCAAACATAAGTAAAAATAAAGTGACAATATACGAATATTAAATAACAATCACAATACAAAACAATTGTAAAAAAGAAAAGGTTATTAACTATTTGCATTGCATTGATAGTAAACAACCCATTTTCAGTGGAGACCCAAGGGGAAAGAGCCCCAGCAAACATAAGCAAAGAAACATACAGAACAAAAACTATTAAAAACAACACTGCAAATACAAAATTAATTGTAAAGCGAAAAACAAAAGAAAAAAATTATGAACATTAAGGGTTGCACTGATAGTAGTGGACTAAAATTTACTACATATGAGAGTAAAAACAAAAAGGTAATTGTTCAAAAGAAGGGCAATGTATAGAAATTGATAGGAAGTGGGGGGAGATAGTGTGGAGAATGGGAGGGGGCTATAGTAGGGTATAGTAGAGCGGACGGTTTCGGAGGTTTAAGTTTAAGCAGAAGTTACTAACAAAGAAAGAAAGTTAGGAGATGCAACAGGTTGGGAGAGACTGACTATGTGTGGTCAATGCAACAGCATAATTTCAAGTTTAGTAGGTGGAATTTAAGCTCCTTTTTAAAACAGGGAAAGGAAAGGTCGGATCTAATATGGAGAGGGAGTTTGTTTCAATTTAGTGAGACCGAGTGTTTGTAAAGTAGTTTGCCAATATTCCTTTTGGGTTTATAAACTGAGAGAAGATGCTGATTATGGAGCTAATGCTTGATTGGTAGGTTTGTGTTACAGTGGCAGTCAGTGTCACCTTCTTCCATAGCTTGACCACCATACTTAATGGGCTTGTATAAGCTACAAGGAGCTTTAGGCTAATTAAGTGATACTTAGTTGTCTCTTGTCTCTCTGAGATAGGGGGAAAAGTCAAGATCATCACCTCTTTGCCCTTGTATACCATACTTCAGAAAGCAGAATGCATTAGCAGCTTCTTGCAAGTAACTTTGCATTTTTTTGTTGCCATTGCAAAGGCATGAATCTGATAGTTGTTTCGGCAGAGAAACCACGTATAGTATATATTGGACGGTGCAGTGGTTGCATTGTTGCTTCGCTCCCAGCAAGAGGTTCTCCAGTTCGATTCTCAGCTGGGGTGCCTTCTGTGTGGAGCCTGCATATCCTCCCTGCGTTCGTGTGGGTTTCCTCTCGGTGCTCCAATTTCCTCCCATGTTACAAAGACATGTGTCTGGAATGTTTATCCCCAGGCCTCCGCTGAAAATTGGCTTCATTCCCAAGTCGGACCTCCCAGTAAACAAATGTTAAATAAATAAAAAATATTGTAATGCTTACTAAAAATGAGGGGATTGCACTGCTGCACCTTTATTTCTTTGGAGACTATCTACGTATTCAGAGATGTATGGATGTTTCCATCAATTAACTTCATGCCACTGGACTACTTTGTTTTTAGTTGAAAGCATACAATAAAATGTAGAGCAAATAGAGGAAGAATAGTTTCCTGTTCATTTAACTCCCATCTTTATTAAATATTTTCAAAGTAGTAGCAATAAAGCTAGAAGAATACTGTTCAGTATATTTTTATTGGAAGTTACTAAATGCATCACTTAGTGAAAGAATGTAGTAGGCTGCTGTTTGTTTACATTTTCATTTTCATGCTAAGGTGCATGGATTTTTTTTTTTTTAACTGCAGCTACTGCTCAAAGAGGTTATACATTTTATGACTTGTATGTTTACTGAGATAAACCCAACTTGGCTACAAAAAGCCCCTTTTCAGCATAATCCTGGGAGGAAAAGCTGCAGGAAAAAGTGAAAGAAACAATTGCAGATTTCAAGAAGAAACAAAACAGGACATTACAAATAAATTATTATAGAAAAAACATAAAATATGCAGCTATGTAAATCTGTATATCTCTACAATATGTAGAACAGTTACATGGTTAGACATTACACCATATCAGTAAAAAAAAATTCAGGAACATGGTTAAGAAGGTTGTGTTGCATTATTTGGTACGTTGGAGGTTAATTACAAGTACAAGCTTATGACGTAATTTAATATTACAATTAATTGTAATATTTTATAGCAGTAACCGACGATGTGGGTGTGGTATATTGAAGATTTACCCATGGTTGGTATGGTTTAATCCTGAGGGTGTATCCCAAGTGATTAAACAATGCCAGCCATGGGTAAATCTTCAATATACCACACCACGGAGTTGGTTATTGCAGTTATACAATGTCATTATTTAAGAAAAAAATTACTTGCTTTTCTTAAATAATGTCTTTGCATAACGGCGCCATGGTGTTCTTCCGAATTGTTTCTAATTATGCTGTTTGATGATGTACTGCACGTGCGTTTGGGGCTTGTGTCGTACATCACTGGCTTAGCAAGCAAGCAAGCAAAGGAGAAAGAACGATCTCTGTTGCTATTTTCTTTGAAAGAAAAAGAAAAAAGTGTAACCTCCTGACTGATTTACGAGAGAGACAGGAAGATACAAGGAAAATCAGGTATGTTTTAGTTTGTAGAACGTGTCTGATTTTTCTTGTATTTTCTGTGGTATCGTACGTACCTCTTGATCTTTTATTTAAAAAAAAAAATATGAACGTGTGTGTATTGTGAAGGAAAGAAAGTCTGAACTGAAATGACTGTCATTATTTAGTGATTTATTGGAAAAAAATAATTTTATGAGGCGCAAAGTCACTAAAAGATGACACAAATTTCAGTTTCAGATTTTCTTTCATTCAGACTAATGCTTGTCTACCACATAATAATAGGAAAAAAAGGTCTGGCCACTCAGCGGCCGGACTTTTATCATTGGTATATTCTCTATTTACAGTGGGCACTCTGGTTGAGCTGACTATTCAGAGTTCTCCTTTTTGAATGTTAGTGGCCAGTCATTGTATAATAGTTATTATTACATGCAACATTCACATAATGCAGAGGAGTGTAGATGCATTATTTTACCGATAAGATGATTGTTACTAATTCTGCAAAATATTTATGTGCACATGTGATAACTGGGAGGAGCTAGAAAACTAATTTTTATTTGTCATTTAAGTTGCCAAATATTCATGTTTTATGTATTTTGCCAAGCTGTATTTGTCTTGCTGTACTCCTTTTAACATCCATGATGAAACACACTTACAGAAACCAAAACAGTGTAACAGTGTGGAACAATTGTTTTTATTATTAACTGCATAAGTGAACTGGTCTTTCTCATTTATGAACTGGGCCATGAGAGAAAGGTAAGTACAACACATGTGTGGACAGTATAACCTGTCAACTGTTATGTTCTGGATAGGTAGGAGGAAACTTGGGTATCTGGACAAAATCCACACTGACATAGGGAGAAAAAGAATTCCACACACACTACTCTTCACAATGTGTCCAAATGGAGAGGTGAAGTGGGTCCAGATGGAGAGTTGAAATCAACAAGAAAAGTAATATTGCTGGAGTTGAATTCATCCTCAAATCATGTTAAGTAAATTCATGTGGTGGACCCTGTTTTTACAAAATGTCACCAAGACTACACTGATATATAGATTGTATTTTATCAGTGGCGGATCCAGGAATTTGCAGAAGGGGGGGGGGCGCAGTCTCGATAGTTGACTACCGGGGTGAAAGCAAGAAAGTGGGACACAAAGCTCTGACATCACGTCTAGAAAGACATCACTTTACATACACAGCCTACCTTGACCTCGCAAAAGCTTTCGAAACAATACCCCACTCAGGTATCATAGAAAAGCTCACCAGCTTAAACGTAAACCCATACGTCACAAGATGGGTTGCAAACTGGCTTAAGGACAGAACCCACAGGGTTAGAGTTGCTGGTGCCATGTCAGACTCTATGCCGGTCACAAGCAGTGTCCCACAGGGCTCAATCCTAGGCCTCCTCTTGTTCGGCATTTATTTATCAGAAGTACAGGCAAACAGAGGGTTTGTGGCTGACAAAGTTTGCAGATGACTGCAAACTGGGCGCCATAACTGATACTCCATCGGACACTGACATCCTTCAGAGAGGTCTCATAGAAACGGATAACTGGTGCCTGAGCCATGGCCTTAAGCTAAATGCCAAAAAATGTATAGTCATACCTTTTGGGAAAAACAAGGTAACCCCAAATTACCACATAGGTGGTAATCCTTTAAGCACGGAAGAGGTTATCCGGGACCTGGGGACCCAAGTTGACAGTAACCTCTCTTTTGACACTCACATTGCCAAAGTGGTTAGGAAGACCTTCTACATTGCCCACCTGATCATGAAGGGTTTCACATCCAGATCAGGGGAGGTCATTGTGCCCCTGTACTCTTCACTTATCAGGCCAATGATTGAGTAAAACGCCTTATTCGGAATGTACCTTACCCGACACCTGCAGCAATTAGAAAGACCCCAAAAGTATAAAGGGACTCAAACATATGTCATATGCTGCCCGACTGAAGAAACTCCAGCTTTATTCAGTCGCATACCGTCTGCTCAGAGGTGCTGTGCCTGACATACAAGGCCATGTCCAACCCGGAATTAATGGACATGCTCCACCTCAAAAAATCCAAGTCCACCAGAGCCACGAGAGCAAGAGACTTAAACCTCAGCACAGATATAAATAGGACGAGCTGGAGGGACAGATTCATCACCCAGAGACTCCCTACACTTTGGAACAGAATCCCGGTACATGTGAGGCAGAGCCCCTCACTTGCTCTGTTCAAGAGGAATCTTGAACAGTGGATGGGAGATCGTAGGTTTACCCCAGGGATCATCTCTGTGTCACTACTGGACAGAGGCAAAACAAATTAATGGGTATAGTATTCTCAACCTAAGGGGTGGTGAAAGCCACACACGCACTCTGGCTAGGCTTATAAATGCCCTAGGCAGATAGCCTAGTACGAACCTATGAACCTATAAACTGCCTGCTACTTTCATCATGGCATTATACATAAATGTCAGTAGCATTTATGGTATTAAGTTGCCATTTTTAAAAATTTTGTAAATACACCAGAATGGGCGATATGGCCAAATCATTAGTAGTGCATACAGCCCACTGTTATTTTCTTGAGCAAAGTAAAGAGTTGTTCGTGGTCAGTATATCCATACAAATGTCAGACATATTAGGATTTTCCTACCCTAACTGGAAGTACTTTTGCTCATGAAGCACTGGGGTTTACTGGTGGGAGGGAGGGAGTGCTAGCTTCACATCTCTCAAATACATCTCAGAAGGAATGCTCCTCGTTTGAGTCTTCAATAAAACCTCATGTTCCTTGCAGTTCCACACTGAAAGAGACTGACACATTCAAACTGAAAATCCATAGTAAATAAAACTGAATCACACTATTTTATCAAAGGTATAAACTACGTATATTAACCATCCTGCAAACTTCATTGTTTAAGTTATTAGTAAATGGTTTGCAAGCGTTCCACATTTCCCAATTTGTCCCACATCATGAGAAACAGTGTTCCACAAAGTACAGATGGAAGGGTGAAGCTGTTTTATAATGCCTAGAACCTCGCTTTAACATGTTTTAACAGTTGTATTAACTAAAAAATGCACCACTAATATAACCATCCTACATGATCCCACCATTTCTGATGAAGGGAAGCAAAGCCAGACAAGTTCAGATCTTTGCTCTCTCTGAAAATTCACTTCAGTTTAGAGAGATAAAAACTGACAACAGTAGAAATATTTACCAGGGAATCTCCAAATTTCAGCCTGACGGCCATCCTTTCGCAAAGCATCCACCAAACTCTGACACTGGGTGGTTTTACCTACCCGATCAATAAAGCGCCTCGCTGCACCGCAGCCATAATATTCTCACGCCGGGACTTACAAAATAACCTATGAAAGAGGCAGGCGTAGTTCGACGTAACTGTCACGTAAAACTAAAAAGTGAATACAGTGGCGATATAATTAGAGCTGGTAGCCTGTCTGGCTGTCTGAGTGGTAGATTGTTTTAATAATGTTGCTAAAGTTGTTCAGCAACTCTTAGCAAAGCCAAAAATAATGGGGGTTGTGTTGGGGGACCGGGGTCAAACTGCTAAAATGAAGGATCCATTTTAAACTTAAAAAACAGCTAAAAACAGCATTTCACATTAAGACGCATTTTCTAAATTTGTAATTTAGTGATTTCAATCCTCAGTGATTCAACACAAATGCAGGAATCTGGGCATTCTGCAAAGTTCTGGACAGTTGAGTGAGAGACAACACTGCTAACTCACAGCTGTAATTATAAGTAATGACCAGCATTCCTGTAGCAAGGGTTAAGGAAGATGCATAATAAAGAGGTTAAAATTCACAGCCCTAATTTACTGTAACTATACACTTTTTTAATGACAGGTAAACTGTTCTACTTTTATTCATTGGCCTGTAAGTGGGCGGAAACGTCCGTTATGATGCTTTATATGAAAGTTAAAGGGAGGGTTTGATACAGAGTGTTTTTTTCCTGCTGTGTTTAAGTGGCGTACTTTAGCGATTCGCGTGGTGTGAGGTATATAGCATATACTGAGTATAGAAATTGTGCATGCCGAACCCACACAGGAGACAATATCACAGGGGCAGAGGCAGGGGGCGAGGCAGAGAGAACTGCAGAACCATGGTGACCAAGTCCACAAGATCCTCCCAGAGAATATGGAACCAAACGTTTTAAGCACCACAACTCTGCAAACTGCACAAGGGCATACATGAACTGAACAAACTATGTATAACCTCACAAATATCCCCCTAGGAGAAGCAGCGAACAACCTGCTAAGAAAGGGCTTTAACTTCATCCCCGCATAATGAGGGAACATCAGGGAGGTAATGCTCAACTTTAAACTTTATTGCAGGAAACTCAACCTAAGGCACATTTGCCACAGCAAAAAAAACAGACAACTGGCTCGACTTCCAGGGAGACCTCAAAGGCACTCTCCCCTAAATCTCTACCTCCTACCTAACTCAGGACATACCAGATCTTGAGGACTTGTAACTGCCCCTGCAACCAACTTTGCGGCCAAACAGCGGCAGCGCAACAGGATCCCCAACCACGGGAGACAATATGGGACAGCAGCTCCTTAAACAGAGCCACACCAATTCTCCACACAGAGAATCCCACCAATGCAGCTTTCCCCATGAAACAGGCATCCTCACCGACAGCAGCAGACAGCCAAACGAGAGAGGTAACGGGCCCCAAAACTTTTTCAGTCTCAATACTGACTTTTCAGATAAAAATACCACTGCTTACTGTGTCTATAATTATGCTTGCAATGTTACCAAAAGTAATGCACTAAAATATGTAGCAACTAACGCATTTAACAAACCCGCAAATAGAGCCAGATACCCTGCAACTTGTGACATTGCAGACAATGCTGTTGTTTCTTACAATGCTGTTTTTTCTAACAATGTGGATTTTTCTAACAATACTGTTTTTTCCAACACGGCTAACTCGTATAACCAGGCTATTTCATCTAACTGTGCTGTTCAGAATTTAACTGAAGTTAACTCAATGAATGTACAGAGCAGCATCTAATTTTAAAAACAAGGTCGCAGACAAAGAAAAAAACCCTGCCACCGATAACATAGTAGACAGCAATGTATTACCAAGCTGTGCCGCTCAGAACAAAAATGTGAAAAAGGCGAATACTGCAAATATAGAGAACACTGTGAGAAATAATGCTCGGGACTTTGAAATAAATGATGCCCTGAACTTTGAGACTTGCAATGCCAAGCATAATATAGTTAACAATGTCATTTTTAATGCAGAAAACAATGCCATCCATAACGCTGAAACAGTACTGCAAATAACGTGTTTAATTGCGCAGCTCCTAACAAGGCAGAAAACAAATAGTTGCTTTATCTAGCTCCACAGTAAACGTTTTAAGGGTGGAATTGGTTACCTCCACCTCTAATAAAATTTCACAAAAATCAAAAGAAAATACAGCAAAGCTAGATTTTCCACTGTGTGATTCCTTAAACATATTGTATTATAAGCAATACAGAATTTTGAAAACGATCCTTAAAAAACCATCAAGCGTTTTATCAATACCCAGTGATTTTTTTCTGTTTTTAAGTCTATTTACTGCCAAATTCAAGCAAATAGACAACATTCGCTGTTTCAGCCTTCTTACACTGTGACTCAATGAGCAGTCCTGCACGTGGGGGAAACTGCAGATCATGGCGCCATTTTAACGGCGTCTACAATGCCATTATGGCGCCATGATAATAAGTTAGTAAAACTAATCTCGGGCCAAATTGAATCTATGGAATTCAAATTTATTATAATTATAATACTTTAAATTAAATATTTAAATATTATAATATATAAATATATAATATATAAATTTTATACTGTTCAACTAACATGCTTAACTTAATCAATCAATTATAAATTAATAAATTTAACCAGCTACAAAATGGCATTAAGCTTTACACCGGAACACACAAGCCACTTATCTACGCTAAACTAAACAAATACTAAAACACAGACATTACAAAAAACACCACTTCATGTAAAAGCACGACTTTAAATGTAGGCACTAAACACACATTACATTTCCGGAACACTTTAAACTAGTACCTGACAAGTCTTTTTAATTTAATATCAAACTAGCTAAAAATAATAAAAAAAAAATACTTCTCTGAGAGACTCACTTGCTGAAGGGAGTTTGCTGGAGTTCGAGTCACTTAATAGTGCAGCTGACTAGAGTATCGTTTACTAAAGACTTGAACAACTGTTTACCAAAACGCGCCTAACTGAACTACAATGGAGAATTATTTGGAGGAGCAATTATTGAGGAGATTAAATCACCTGACTCTTCAAACCTCCAATCGCTTCTCCAATGTATTTGACTTAGGTGCGTTTTGGTAAACAGTTGTTCAAGTCTTTAGTAAACGATACTCTAGTCAGCTGCACTATTGTGTGGAGAGAATTAAATATTACTAGGAACAGTGACTCAGTAATATAGATATATATTATGCATGTCATAAAAAAAAAAAAAAAAAAAAAAAGTAACTTACTAGTATGGAGAAAAGGAGGTGGCGCGCGCCCCTGCGCCCATGCCTAAATCCGCCACTGTTTATATATCATGGAGAAAGGTAGCTTAAAAATAAGACCTGAGGCCCCTGGATAAGAAAGGGCCCAATCTTGGTGTGTGTACTGGTGCCAGGACTAGAAAAAAGGCTGTGTAGCATCTCCTCACCTTACCCACTGTGGTAGAAGGAAGTAGTAGTCCACAAAAAAAACATGGAAACTGACAGGCCAAAAATGAGGCATAGAGATGATCAAGTAGATTGTTGAGGATAAGGAAGAAATGTATTGTTACTGTTATGCAAGAAGCCCGAGATTTCCAGACAGGATATTAGAAAGGTTGAGAGAGCTAAATTAGAGGTAAGAATAATACTTGCAGAAGAAAAAAAAAAAACAGTCAAAAGGTATAGATAAAAATGTATATTCCTTAGTGATACAAATTAAAAATATTATCTAGATGAAGAAACGTTGGGGCACATGGAAAAAGAAGCAGCAGAGGAACTGAGAACATATAACAAACAAAACAGAGATTTTTGAAAGGTAAAAAAATATATAGACATAGGAAAGAAACGGAGATCTGGTGTGGAGCACTATTTATACAAAGGAGGAAGCCAACATAGGAAAGAAACAGAGATCTGATATGGATCAATATTTATACAAAGGAGGAAGCCAAACTAATCTATACAAAAAAGCAACTCCAAAAATATTTGAAGAGAAGTACAGACAAAAACAGCCACATATGGAAATTGCACAATACAAAAATGAGATCATAAAGGGGAAATATAGAAAAGTTTAGTAAGATAGAAATTAAGCAAATAGAAGCTGAAGTGATAGGCCACCTGCCAAATGAAGGGTTTAGTGTGGAAACTCTAACATAGATAGCATTACAGCATGATGGACCTGTGCAATATGATGGCTTCCAGATAGAGGAGCAATGGGTGTAATGAGATGCAAATTAAGTTGATTCGCCACAGGGTGATATTTTGGTGCCTTCTGTAAGGAGACTGGCATGATAATCATGTTGAAGTTGTATAGCAAGGGAAGGAGAAGGAAACAGTGGCAACTGTGATATAGGTAATGTTGTGGTGTGATGGGCCAATGGGTCTCCATATGGAGGGTCAGTAGATGAAGCAGGATGTATCCAAAGAGGATATGTCACAAGACGTAGTTCTGGAACTTTCTGTAGAAGACTCATAGGAAACAGAGAGCAAAGAAGATGTTCTTCATCCAGAAGAAAGTGATGTAAGGGAAGACGTACTTGATGGAATAGAGACAGATAGCCATATTAAGATAGATGCAAGAAATAAATTGCAGAAAGTAAATAAGACCCAGAATGTTAGAAGATTGGCAAAGCATATGAACACAGTAATAAAGACTGTTAATAAAAAAATAATGTGATATAACAGAAATAAATAGACTATATTACTATGCTACTGAACTAATAACCGATATGGTGTTACCACAAAATGCAGAGTAACAAAGGAAAGGGACAAGTAAAATGCCACCATGGAAGGATTGAATATAGGAAACTATAAAATCATTAAGGCAAGAAGCACCACTGCTGGAAAACTACGTAAAAGGAAACAGATCATCAAAAATCCTTAGAAAGCTAGATGTGGTAAAAGCAATACATAGGATCAAAATAGACCAGGATTTGTCATACACTATTTCCAAATAATAAACTAAAAATATCAGCAAGAGCAGAAAAACAGAAAAGTACAAAATAAACAATTAATTGATGACCCATAAAAGTTTTATAGAGACTTGGGAAACAAAAGGAATAGAAACACCACACAAGATGGAAGAAATATCTACACTTTGGAGATGTATTTTGAAGATCCTATTGAATGTAGCAAAGATGCCAAATGGATAGAGGAATTAACAAAAAAATCCAGTAAGGAGCCCTAATGTAGAGGAAATGAAATGGGATGAGGTAACTGCAAGGGAAATTGAGACAAAGTTAAGAAGAGCTCCTGAGTAGAAACCATGGACCCAGAAGCAATACCTAACTTCCGGCTAAAGGCATTAGCATCTTTACAACAAAGTTTATGTGCACATCACAAAGAGGAACCAACCTGGTTAACACTCCTACTTAAGAGTGAGCCTGCAAGCTATCCTAAAAACTAAAGACCAGTAACTTGTCTTCTGACAATGTACAAATTATAAACTAAAATTGATACAAAGTTTATAGTCATTTAGCAAAAAATCAGATGTTCTTCGTGTTTCACTGTTGCAGTCATAACTCTAGGGTGATCCTGCTGGCAGGCAGCCCGAGGTCAGCCAGAATTCCAAAGTCTGGGTCCGGCGTCGGCTGTACCAGCAAGTACCCTGATGTCAGAACGCAGAGGTATAAAGCCAACAGCCGACGCCATCTTCCCCTGTCTTTCTTGCCGTGCGGTGGAAAGCAGCTCGCAAGTCGTTGGTTGGCTCATTCTGAACAACGTGTTTTGATTGTCGTTGGTCCGAAGTTTCTATTTCTCTTCTCAAGCTAAGGACCCCGTTGGGGAAACTTTTTTCTTGCTCCTCCGATGTCAGAAAAAGTTAATAATTGTATATCGTGTGGAAAACAAATACCTCATAAAGATTTCCACTCTTACTGTCTACCTTGCTTAGGCCCTGACCACGATGTTTCTTGCTGTCTGTTCTGTGCCAGGTTTAATTCTCGCACTATCAAGCGTAGGTACGATTGGGCCTTGAATTATTTCGGTAGACGATTCAATTATAGGATTTCGTCGGATACTCTACCGACAACCGGAATTCAAAAGAAACGCAAAGACAAGGATAGGCCTCCGAGGTCCAAACAAGATACTTTGCAGCCGGAGCCAGCTTCGGGTTCGGCGGTCGTCAGTGAGGCGCTTTTGCAGCCCCTGTCGTCCGCCACTTCGGAACCGATGGCCGACAAGGACTCCCATGGGGAGCCTTCTAGGCCTAGTATTTTATCTGCTGCAGGACCTTCGGACGTCGCTCCTTCAGATGGGTCCGGAACCGCTGTACAGGTACCGGCTTCTGAGGGGGTTTTTAGGCCTTCTCACATCACTATTTCTACAAAGACAAAGGCGAAGTCAAAGACTCCTGTTAAACCAAGGGTTTCTGCTCAAGCTTCCTCGGATACAGCTCCCAAGTCCCAGAAGCAATTACTACGGATGGCTGAAGATTTACTGACAATGATTAGGGGTTCTCACCCTCCTCCAGTAAAAAGGGCTAGACAGGATATTCCTTATGATTCATCTGATCAGGCTTCTGTGTCTTCTGTCTCTTCCTCTGACCAGGATTATTCTTTTCCTCCTTATGAGGATTCTGATGCAGAGGACTCTATTCCCTCTGCTTCTCCCCCTGAAGATTTCTCTTTTGGGGAAACCTTACATGAGATGAGGGAGCATTTTCATTGGGAAGGTCAGGATTATTCTGCTTCCAAGAAGAGACTTAGGGAATTTCTCCTTCTCCCTCAACACAGGCCTTTGGCTATTCCTCCTGTACTTGATATTGTGGATGATGCTTTTTCTGAAACTAACTTGAATCCTGATTCCTTGCCGCCTGCTCCTTCTAAGCCTGATAGATTTTACAGAGTCCCTGACTCCCATCAATTCTTATTCAAGAACCCTTCTGCTGATCCTGAAACCATTTCTCAGGGTTCTAGGGCTGCTAAGGCCGCCTCCTCTAAAAATCCTATTCCCTCTGAAAAGGATTCTCGTGCCTTGGACAGGTGGGGCAAAAAGGTTTACACTTCTGCTACTCTTTCTATTAGAGCTTTAAATTGCCAGTTTCACATGTTCAAGTATCAGCAATTTCTTTTGTCTGTTTTAAAGCAAAGGCTCTCTACCTTTCCTGCATGTGCAGAGGACAAGGAATTACAGGATGTATTGCATGCAACTGAACAAGTTAGCAAACATAGTTTACATTGTGGTTTTGATGCTTTGGAAGCTTCTTGCAGGGCCGCAGCCTCTGGTACTGTCATCAGGAGACATGCTTGGCTTCGTGAGCAGAATTTACCTGAGCAGGTTAAGGCTAAACTGTTAGATGTCCCTGTACAGCATGATGTTTTATTTGGATCCAAGGCTGAGGAGGTTATTAAAAAGATGGAAGAAAAAGCAAAATCTATGCAGACTGTCAAAGATTTTTTACAAGTTCAGCCTCCTTGATTTTCTAGAAATTGGCCCTTTCCCACGTCTGACAGGCCTCAAAGGGGAAGATATAGACGCTCCAGAGGTCGGGCTCAGGCCTCTTACAGGTCAAGACAATGGACTGCTTCTTCACCCAGAAGGGGAGAAGACAGACCTCAATCACAAAAGAAGCAGACCCAATGACTCTCTCCGTTGGGCTACAGGTCCTCCTTGCCTGGAAGCCCCTCTCGGAGGAAAACTTTCTCTTTTCTACCAAAATTGGACTCGTATTACCCAGGACAAATGGGTTTTAGACGTGATTTTAAGAGGCTACAAATTCCACTTTCATACTCTGCCGAGGTCTTCGGGTTGGCCAGATCTGCCAAAACATCAATGGTCAGAGGCCTTAAATCAAGTGGACGCTTTATTGGCCATGAGAGCCATAGAGCCTGTTCCACTTCCAGAGATGGGAAAAGGTTTTTACTCCAGACTGTTCCTGGTCCCAAGGAAACAAAACTCATGGAGACCTATTCTGGACTTCTCAGTATTAAATACCTTTCTGGAGATTCCAAAATTCAAGATGCTTACTCTGCAACAACTTCTTCCCATGCTCTCCCAAGATGCTTGGATGGTGACATTGGACCTGAAGGAAGCCTATTTACACATTCCCATCAGACAGGAATGCAGAAAATTCCTCAGATTCAAGGCAGGTTCGAGACACTTTCAATTCTCTGTACTGCCCTTTGGCTTATCTACTGCGCCCAGAGTCTTTACCAAGTGTCTGGCTCCAGTAGTAGCTTATTGCAGACTCCAAGTTATTCAAATTTACCCCTATCTGGACGACTGCCTTATTCAGGCGGACAGCAAGGATCTTTTACTTCAACATCTGCAGTTTGTTCAGCGTCTTCTCCTACTTCTGGGATTTTCATTGAACACAAAAAAGTCACATTTGATCCCCTCTCAGCAAATGATCTTTTTGGGAGCTCTTCTAAACACAAGCCTACAAAGGGCCTTCCTTACTCCAGAAAAGCAAGTACAGCTGGCATCAATTTTCAAGACCTTGGCTACTTTGACTCAGCTCACTGCAAGGAAATTCCTGCAGACACTGGGCTACATGGCTTCTTGCATCCTGTTGATTCCAAATGCAAGGCTTCATATGAGAAAACTTCAATGGTACCTAAAGAGTGTATGGTCTCAGCATTACCACAGCCTGGAAACAATGATACCTCTGATTCCCTGCCTCCAAAAAGAGTTCCTCTGGTGGTCCAGGGCTTGTGCTTTAAACGAAGGGAATCCCTTTCGTCTACCTCATCCTGCTCAGATCATAACCACAGACGCCTCGGATTATGCTTGGGGAGCTCATTACCTAAACAATTGCCAGCAGGGCTATTGGACAAAGAAGCATCTTCCCTGGCACATCAACTTGAAGGAAATGTTGGCAGTTCAAAATGCTCTTCTAGCCTTCCAGAGTCTTTTGCAACCAGGTCATCTTCTGATTCGCACAGACAATACCACAGTCATGTGGTACATAAACAAGCAGGGGGGGCTCTCATTCTTACCCCCTTTGCAGACTAGCCATGAGTTTATGAGACACAGCTCTAAATCTGAATCTGCATCTTCAAGCTCAATTCATTCCAGGAAAACAGAATCTCTTAGCAGACAGCCTAAGCAGAAATCTTTTGGATCCTCACGAATGGATGCTGGACCCCAACATATTCAGCAGGATTACGGCAGTTTGGGGTTGCCCTCAGATAGATCTGTTTGCATCTCATCTCAATCATCAGCTGCCTCTCTTTTGCACCAGGTCCTTCCACAAAGCAGCTTGGAAAGTGGATGCCCTGTCTTTCAGCTGGAGGAATCTTTCGGGATATGCCTTCCCTCCTCTTCCTCTTCTGCCTCGGGTGTTACTGAAAATAAAACAGGACAAACCCAAGATTTTCATTTTGATAGCTCCAAATTGGCCTCGGCAGTTTTGGTATCCAACTTTGACACCTGTTCTTGGAACCTCCATGGATTCTGCCTCTGTTTCCTTCTCTTCTGTCCCAGCATCAGGGTCAGATGTTACACTCTCAAATCAAGACTCTTTGCCTAGCAGCTTGGCTCTACAAGGGCCTTTGATTCCTTCTGCTTTTCCCAAACAAGTTTTGGATGTTCTCTTAGAAGCTAGGTGCCCTAACACTAGAAAATCCTATGCTTCTAAATGGAAAAGATTTTGTATTTGGATGCGGGATCGAGGTTCTGATCCTCTTTTGCCTGACATTTCTTCCATTTTACTTTATCTCTCAGACCTCCTGCTTAAAGGCCTCTCCTTTTCTTCCTTTAAAATTCATGCTTCTGCTATCTCGGCTCATTACAACACTGATCCCCCCATCTTCTCTCATCAGCTGGTGAGACAATTCTTGAGAGGGGCTAAGAACTTAAGACCTCCCAGAACTCCTCCTGTTCCTGCTTGGGATCTTAATTATGTTTTGGAAAAACTAACTTTATCCCCTTTTGAGCCTACGGCTGCTTCGGATATCAAGTTCTTATCCTGGAAGACAGCTATTTTATTAGCCTTGACTTCTGCCAGAAGGGTTTCAGAGTTGTAAGCTCTCATGGCTGTGGAACCTTACCTTATTTTCCACCAAGACAGAGTTGCCTTGAGGACCAATCCTACATTTATGCCTAAGGTGATTTCTAAAGTGGCTTTAAATCAGACTATTCACCTTCCTACTTTCTTTCCAAATCCTCAAAACAAGGGGGAAAGGATTTTGCATTCATTGGACATACACAGACAACTACGGTTTTACCTGGATAGAACTAAAGATTTCAGAAAATCTGATCAGTTGCTTATCTCTTATGCCTCCAGTTCTCTAGGCAAGGCTATCTCTAAACAAACTATTTCCAAATGGATTGCTCATGGGATAAGGTTTTGTTACTCTCACTTTGGGAAGCAAATTCCAGGTACTGTTAGAAGTCATTCTACTAGAGCAGCTGCCACTTCAGCAGCTTTTCTCAGAGGAGTTCCTACCAAGGACATTTTGGAAGCTGCCACTTGGAGTTCAGTGCATACTTTTTCTAAGTACTATAATCTCCCTTTGTATTCTAAGTCTAGGGCAGGTTTTGCCTCTGCTGTCTTGCAGGGTCTTCTGGCTGCCCCTTCTACTACATAACCTCCTCCCTCTTCACAGCTTTGGGATTCCACCCTACAGTTATGACTGCAACAGTGAAACACGAAGAACATAGTACAGTTGTGTACACCTACCGTAAATGTAGATGTTCGAGTGTCTTCACTGTTGCAGTCGGTGTTTCCCTCCCACCAATCCCCTCTTATTTTCTGCTTATTCTATCTTCCTGTTCTTTTGTGGTGTATTTGTGTTCCCTTTTTGGACACCTTTTGGTTACTTTGGGGGACTTCTGACATCTGGGGCAAGAAAGGCTGGAGAAGATGGCGTTGACTGTCGGCTTTATACCTCTGCGTTCTGACGTCAGGGTACTTGCTGGTACAGCCGACGCCGGACCCAGACTTTGGAATTCTGGCCGACCTCGGACTGCCCGCCGGCAGGATCACCCTACAGTTATGACTGCAACAGTGAAGACACTCGAACATCTACATTTATGGTAGGTGTACACAACTGTACTTTATGGCAATAGAACAAAAATATATTAAAAGAAAGATCATTTTTGTTACAGCCATATTGAAGAGTTGTGAAAGGAGGAGAAATCTAAGTATGACATGGATAGATTACAAAAAGCATTTAACAGCATCCCACATTTATGGAGAATGGAATGCTTACAGATGTATAGGATACATCCTACACTGATAATTTACACTGTGGTGACTCTCAAACAGTGGCATACCACTTTGCAGCTAAGTTATAAGAAATGGTAAATTACTGTTCCAGGGATAAAAATTCAGAGGGGATACAAAGACAGTTCCAGTAGTAGGAGCTACAGGACTAATAAAAATAATTTACAATCATACTTAAATATCCTACCAGTACATGTAACCCCGGGTCCACTAAATAATCTCGAAATTTTGAAATACCGAATTTCACAATCTCGAGACTATATAGCTGAAACCCTAAATACCGAAAGACCAGAAGCGTGAAATTCAAAATCCCGATGTACGGAGGTATTGAAGTAGCGCTTCTGGTATTGTGGTTTGTAGAAGGATAGGTGGAATTCTGGCAAGTATCTATGTGTAAGTGTGTTGGTTAGGGGCTTTAGTGTGTGTTAATGTGTGTTCTTACTGTGATGTGTGGGTGTGAGTTTCCCTTGTGTGTCTGTTTGTGCAATCTCGGAGTTGGTATATTTAAGTAGGGGGTGTGGGGGGCTTATCTGTAGTGTAGGATGATATGTTTGATTGTGGGGGGAAGTTGTGTGTAAGTGTGTGCTGTACGTTCGGGATTTCAAATTTAGTGTTTCTGGTCTTTCAGTATTTAGGGCTTTCACCTATATAGCCTCGAATTTTGAAATTTGATATTTCAAACTTTCGAGATTATGTAGTGAACCCGTAACCCCATATGAATTGTACAAGGTAGCAATTGTTGGCACATTATGGATACTGAGAAGAGAACTGTTAGCTAACATCAAAGACTGAAGCAATACTGATTCCAAGAACTTTAATTATGCCCTGACATAGGATATGTAAAAATCCGAAGGATTTGGAAAAATTAAACCGACAGTACCCAGAGATCAGCAATGATCTCTAGACACTGTAAATGTTAGAGAGCGCTGTAGTGAGTAAGCCTCTGTGGTCCATAAAGTCAGATGGTACAGCTGTGTAAGATAGTCATCATAACAGTAGATTTTTTTGGAGAGCTGTCTGTGGCAGTAAAGTTACCCTTTCTCCTTTTCAGTTTTTGTTTGTGATACCTAGAAGATGGTGTACAATGGTATTTTCTGTACTGGTAGTTTCACGAGTTTGTTTCATAACCATTTTTATATTTGTAATGATATTGTTATATTTTGTCAGTGTTAGTAGCTTAATAGGTAGCACACTCTCCTTTGGTGCCAGAATATCAAAAGTCTGTAGGTTCTCTTTCCACAGTAGGGAATTGGATTAATTTTCAAAGTGCTGACACTGCACTGCAGCATTAGGAGGGTTGTTGCAGTTGTGAGTATGCCATCCCTTGTATGACGATAAACTGAAGCCCAATCTGCTTGAGTTGGTAGAAGCTCAGGTGGATGTAAAAGATCTCACTGTAACTATCAGAAAGAGTAGGGGAAGTTATCTGATGTACTGTCAGAATTTCCGCTAGTAGTATAGATAACACCTCAGGTCCCCCTTGAAAAGACACCACTAGCCTAGTGAGACTAAATGGAGCTCTTCTGAAGAGAATGCAGTTTAGGAAGATGGACCAGTTGTTTGTATCCCTTGATTTTCAAGTAAGGACTGCTTGCATTGACTGAACAGCACTGTCCAAGTAGATTGCTAACTGCATTGTGTTTTACCACCATCTGGCTAGCCACCTATTCAGAAATGGGGCTGTCAGTGTTCACTCCACCAGAGGTGTGCCTTCTTCTAGACCCTGGTTCAAGGTTATGTTTGTTACAGTCATTTCTGCTACATCTACTTTTTTGTCAGGTCACATCTTCACCCAGTATTGTTGCTTGGTCTTTGATCTGGTATTGCAATTCAAAGCCATCTAAACTGACTTCACTTTTTATTAAAAGAAGGCTTCACAGAAAATTGTAATATCTGCAAGTGAAGTGAGGAGCACATTTTAGCACCCCCCCCCATGCAGGGGCAATGCCCTACTTAATATAATATTGAGTGAATATTCCCATTTAATGAAAACAAAAAAAATAAACAAAATAAAATAAACTGATCTGAGGTTGCACACCAGTGGGGCAAGTGAAGCATTTTTAAGTAACATGGTCAGTCACTTGACTGCAACATACCTGTAAAACTGTACACTTACCCTTGGACTGTGATTTCAGGTTTTCATCTACCTATGGGGGCTTAACTGTTTCAGGAGTGGTTGGCTTTCTGAGATGCTGTCTTTTGGTACTTGTCTGCCTCTACTCCCTAGTAAGGTTTATTCCTTACTGCTTGGGAGTCTCCCAGGGATTTATCCATTGCCAAGGGCTTTCAAAGTCAGATATATACCCATTATCAGATGATCTGTGAGAAGGTCCCCTTGATTGGCTGCTTATTATCCTTCCACCATTCCCCTGTGTTTAAATTACTTTGCATTCATCAGAGAGGAGTGGAGCATGCTGTGACTTCAGACAGATACTTCATTTTATATTCTTGATGTTCATCGTGTTTCACTGTTGCAGTCATTACACTTGGGTTATCCTGCTGGCAGGCTACCCGCAGTTGGCCTGAATTCCAAAGTCCTGGTCCAGCGTCAGTTGCTGTCGCCTCTTCCCTGACATCAGTGCACCAGGGATATATAAGATGCAGCCGCGCGGTGCCCGAAGCAAAAGCAGTTCGCAAGTGCCTGTCAGCTGACTCCTGAGATTTTCGAAATTGAATTTCAGATCCGAAGTCTTCAATAAACTTTTTTCTTGCTCCAGATTGATGTCAGAAAAAGTTAACAATTGTATTTCTTGTGGGAAGCAAATACCTCATAAGGATTTTCATTCTTACTGTATTCCTTGCCTAGGCCCTGACCACGACGTTGCTAGTTGTCGGTTTTGTGCTAGATTTAACCAACGCACTATTAAGCGTCTGTATGATTTTGCTTTTCATTACTTTGGCCAAAGGTTTAACTATATAATGCCATTGGAACAGCCGATGACCGGAGTTCATAAAAAGCGCAAGGAAAAAGAAAAGGACGGGCATCTGAGGTCCAAAGCAGACGACGAAGCCTCTTCTAGGCCAGTCGCCGGTTCTCAGTGAGGCGCTTTCGCAGCCCCTGACACCCGCTACCTCAGAGCCACAGGCCACCTCCGACTCCCACATGGAGACAACTAGGCCTCTGGATACTCAAGGTATTGGGCCTTTGGAAACTAATCCCTCAGATGGGTCCAGAGCCGCTGAGCAGGCATCAGCTTCTGAGGGTGTTTTCAGACCTACATAGCTTTATATCAAGCCAACTTCAGCATTCAAGACAAAGACTAAAACAGCTTTAAAGACAAAGAAACAAGTACAGCATTCTCCAGGACATACTTCCATGCCTAAGAAACAGATGCTCAAAATGGCCGAAGACCTAATTACTTTGATCAGGGGTTCCCATCCCCCTCCTGATAAGAGGCCTAGGCAAGACACTGAATGTGATTCCTCTGATCAGGTTTCCATTTCCTCTGACTCCTCTTTAGAACAGGGATACTGTATTCCTCCCTATGAGGATTCTGATGCTGAAGAATCTATTCCTTCAGCTTCTCCTCCTGAGGATTATTCCTTTGGGGAAACTCTGCATACCATGAAGGAGCATTTCCACTGGGAGAGCCAAGATTACTCAGAATCTAAGAAAAGGCTCAAAGACTTTCTTTTACTACCTCAGCGCAGACCTCTTGCTATTCTACCTGTTCTAGACATTGTAGATGATGTATTTTCAGAGTCCGGACTGTCTCCTGACTCTCTACCTCCTGCACCTGTTAAGCCAGACAGATACTACAGGGTTCCAGATTCTCATAAATTTCTATATAAAAACCCTGTTGCTGACCCAGAAACTATATCTCAGGGTCCCAAAGGGGTCAAGGCCTCTACTGCAAAAAAAAAACCTGTCTCCTCAGATAGAGATTCAAGGGCACTGGGCAGATGGGGGAAAAAGTTTACACTTCTGCTACCTTGGCTGTAAGGGCTTTAAATTGTCAGTTTCATATGCTTAAATATCAACAATACTTAATGTCTCTGCTAAAACAGAAAATGTTGACAAATTCTGAATGTTCTGAGGACAAGGAAATGCAGGATTTATTGCATGCAGCTGAACAAGTGGGAAAGCATACTTTGCAATGTGGTTTTGATTCACTAGAGGCCTCTTGCAGGGCCGCTGTTACAGGTTCTGTTATTAGAAGGCATGCTTGGTTAAAGGAACAGACTCTGCCTGAGCATGTTAAAGCAAAATTATTGGATGCTCCATTACAGCATGATACTTTGTTTGGTGTTAAGGCAGAAGAGGTATTGAAGAAAATGGAGGATAAAGCTAAATATATGCAGACAGTGAAGGATTTCTTACAGGTACAGCCACCCAGATTTAGCAGGAACTGGCCTTCTAAGAATTGGTCCTTTCCCGTGTCAGACAGGCCACAAAGAGGCAGATACAGGTGCCCTAGAGGCAGACAACAGCCCCAGGGCTCATACAGGCCCAAGCAATGGGGTGCTTCTACCTCCAAAAGCGGAGGAAACAATCCCAATGACTTCCCTCTGCCAATGCCAAGCATTTATCTTTTGGCAGCACCCTTAGGGGGAAAGCTAGCACTTTTTTCACAAAATTAGCACATGATCACCCAGGACAAATGGGTCTTAAATATAGTCTCTCAGGGCTACAAGTTACACTTTCACACCTTTCCAAAGGCAAAAGGTATGCCAGACCTGCCACACAATCAATGGGCAGAGGCACAAAAACAAGTTTAATCTCTCATGGACATGAGGGCTATTCAGCCAGTGCCACAACAAGAGCAGGGACAAGGATTTTACTCAAGACTTTTCTTAGTACCAAGAAAGGACAAAGCATGGAGACCAATTCTGGACCTGTCTATTCTAAATACTTTTCTGGACGTTCCAGAGTTCAGAATGTTGACTCTGCAGCAGCTTCTGCCCATGCTGGACAAGAAGGCTTGGCTAGTAACTTTGGACCTCAAAGAGGCATACCTGCATGTCCCAGTCAGACAATCTTGCAGAAGATACCTCAGATTCATAGCTGGCTCAATGCACTACCAATTCTCTGCACTGCCCTTTAGCTTATCAACTGCGCCCAGGGTCTTCACAAAATGCCTGGCACCAGTAATTGCATTTTGCAGACAGAGGAATTCAAATATATCCCTACTTGGACAACTGCCTTATTCAAGCAGAGACCAAAGACATTCTACTAAAGCATCTGGCGTTTGTAAAAAGATTACTAATTTGCCTAGGGTACACAGTAAATGAAAATAAATCAAAACTAGTACCCTCTCAAGAGATAATATTCCTGGGTGCAAGCTTAAATACAACTGCCCAGATGGCTTATCTCATGCCAGACAAACAAAGGCAACTGACTTCTTGCTTTGAAAGCATGGCAACAAAGACCCAGTTATCTGCAAGAAAAATTCTGCAGGCTCTGGGCTACATGGCATCCTGCATTCTGCTAATTCCATATGCAAGACTGCATATAAGGAAACTACAGCGGTATCTAAAAAGTGTCTGGACTCAACATTGCCACAGCCTGGAATCATTAATTTCACTCATTCCTTGCCTGCAACAGGAGTTTCGATGGTGGGCACAGGCCTGTCACCACAACAAGGGACAGCCATTCACTTTACCTACAGCCAGGCAAACACTAACAACAGATGCATCAGATTATGCCTGGGGGGCCCACATGACAGGAAAATGTATTCAGGGCACATGGCCCGCAAGCCAAAGGCATCTTCACATCAATCAAAAAAAGATGCTAGCTGTACAAAATGCCCTGACAGCCTTCAAGGACCTACTTCATCCAAGACAGCTGCTGATAAAGACGGACCACACCACAGTCATGTGGTACATAAACAAGCAAGGGGGCACACATTCATACCCCCTATGCAGACAAGCCATGATTTTGTGGAACACAGCATTGACTTACCAAGTACACCTGCAAGCACAATTCCTGCCAGGAAAAACAAATGCTCTGGCAGACGAACTAAGCAGAAACATCATGGAGCCTCACGAGTGGAAACTAGATCCACAAATCTTCAACATAACAAGGAAATGGGGATGCCCAGACATAGATCTTTTTGACTCCCCTCACAACTGCCAACTTCAGAGATTCTGCACAAGGACTTATCACAAACAAGCATGGAAAGTGGATGCTTTGTCATTCAGCTGGAACAACCTTACAGTATATGCCTTTCCTCCACTGCCTCTCCTCCCCAAGGTACTCCCAAGGTCAGACAAGAGAAGCCACAAATGATACTGATTGCCCCAGATTGGCCACGCCAACACTAGTACCCAATCCTAAGGAGCTTGTCTCAAGGCCCAGCCTGGACATTGCCTCAAATTCCTCATTTACTGACCCAACAAAACAATCAGATCCTGCACAGCCAACTCAGAACCCTAAATCTAGCTGCATGGCGGATAGTGTAACCATTCAGAATACACCTCTTTCTAAAGCAGTTATTGATGTTATTTTGGAGGCCAGGAGGCCCAGCACCAGAAAATCTTATGCAGAAAAATGGAAGAGATTCTGTGCTTGGAACCAAGCCCAATGAATTGACACGCTTGTTCCAAATATTTCTCAGATTTTACAATATCTAACTGAGATGCTGGACAAAGGCCTATCCTTCTCATTAATTAAGATCCATGCCTCTGCCATTTCAGCTCATTACAATACGGACCCACCTATTTTTTCACATCCATTGCTTAGGCAGTACCTCAGGTGGGCCAAAAACATAAGACCTCCAAGGAGAGTACCAATACCTGCATGGGACCTCAATTTTGTCTTGGAAAAACTCACACTGCCTCCTTTTGAGCCAGCCAATACAGCTGAGATAAAATTCTTATCATGGAAAACAGCTCTGCTCCTAGCAATAACTTCTGCAAGAAGAGTCTCAGAGTTACAGGCATTAATGGCTGTGGAACCTTTTATTATCTTCCATCTGGACAGGGTTTTCCTAAGGACAAACCCAACATTTATGCCTAAGGTAGTGTCCAGTGTGGCTCTTAACCAAACCATTCATTTGCCTACTTTTTACCCAAACCCACAGAATAAAGGGGAGAGACTCCTGCATTCTTTGGACATACACAGACAGCTACGCTTCAACTTAGACAAAACTAAAGCTTTCAGAAAGACTGAGCAACTTTTAGTGGCTTATGCTGCAGGATAACAAGGAAAGGCTATCTCAAAGCAGATTATTTCAAAATAGATAGGACACTGCATTCGTTTCTGCTATTCACAACATGGCAAATCAGTGCCTAAGGGCATTAGACTACATTCTACCAGGGCAGCAGCCCACCTCAACAGCCTTCCTCAGAGGAGTACCAACCAAGTATATTTTGGAGGCTGCAACTTGGACTTCAGTGCACACTTTTACTAAGCACTACCACTTACCTCTTTACTCTAAATCCAGAGCAGGCATTGCCACTGCAGTTCTGCAGGGCCTCATAGCCACTCCTAATTCTATTTAGACCCAGCCGCCCAACCTCGGTTTTGGGATTCAACCCAAGTGTAATGACTGCAACAGTGAAACACGATGAACATAGTACAGTTGTGTACATACCATAAATGTAGATGTTCGAGTGTATTTACTGTTGCAGTCCAGGTTACCCACCCACCACCCCCCCCTTTCTTTGCTGGGACGTATCTGTACTTCTCTATTCTATACAACCTATGTGGTGTATTTGCTTGTAGATGAAGGTAATGTTTATTTTACTGCATGCTTTTTATAAGCAATGTTTTTTTAGCCTACCCTTTTGGGGGCACCTGACATCTGGGGCAAGAAAAACTGAAGAAAATGGCGGCGGCTGCATCTTGTATACCCCTGGTGCACTGACGTCAGGGAAGAGGTGACAGCAACTGACGTCGGACCAGGACTTTGGAATTCAGGCCGACTGCGGGTAGCCTGCCAGCAGGATAACCCAAGTGTAATGACTGCAACAGTGAATACACTCGAACATCTACATTTATGGTAGGTACACAACTGTACTTTTATGTCTTTCTATTTGTGCTTGCTTATTTTATTAGGGGCATTAAACTGAGGAGTGCAGGACCTGAGTATACTATTCTCTCACTTTAGATGACATGACGTACTTCAGCAGGAGGCTTGTGTGCTCCTGAGTGAACTAGTTAGTGTTGTTAAGAGCCGGCGAGTGTCTGAAGAGGAAGTCATGAAATTCAGTCAGTGCAGAGGACCTTCTCCCAGATCAACTAATGTGGAGTGTGCATATCTGTTATATGTATTTATCCATGAAAATGACCTTTTCTTTCACTGGAAATATGACACCACAGAAAAATCGTAGTATTGGGAAGGGGAACATTGCATACCCTACTTCAATATTTTGAAGCTTTTAATTCCTTACATCTGAAGTGGTAGAGTACAACATTTACCTGAGTGGATATATGTAATTCTCGGAATTTTTTACTGCTGGATGTCCTTGTTTGAAACATTGCATTACATATGCACCTTTAAACTAATGAGTTTTATTCTGTAGTCTTGAGTTTGATTTCATTAGTCCCCATTGGCTGAGTAAGTCAGTTACCAAGTCAGACTTCTATATATTTGGCTTACATAGTTAACAAATTAATAAAATTAAACGAGATAGAAAGGTTTGGTGTGTTTTTCCATTAGCGGGAGCGTTGTTCCTTTAATACTTAATCGTATGCCTGCCTATCTAAATTTCAGTGACTACATCCATTTCTTCACCATGACAAGACCATAGTAATAGATATGGAAGAGTTTTTAGCTCTTAGGCTCACTGTTCTGTCTTTGCAGTTGTTTTGCTTTTCCTTTCATTGAGACATGCTTACCAATTTGCTGGAAAGTCTTGAATATAGAAATCTGTCTGCAGTGCTGTTTGACACCAGCACAAAACTTCGCACCTGGTGAGAAGAGTTTAACAGAACCAATCCTTTCTTGAGAGATTATTGTGTTTTAATGACCTTTCCTTCTTTTCTAATTGCTGATATGGACTGGGAAATTCTCCATCATCTTGGCCATCCTTATTAATGGACTTTTTATCTTTTGTAAGTTTTACAGCAGGAAAGTAGTATAGCGCCTTGAGAAATGTTCAGTTTCTTTTTGTACTCTCCCTTGCGTCAGTTGTAGTTCATGATGTGTAGGAGCACGTCTGTTTACTCTGAGCACTAGAAAAAAAGCAGAAGTTACTCAGTATTGTGAAGATCATTTTTGTGGTGGTGTAGCTTGAATGTGGTTAGCAGTAGTACTGTTAAATCTTAAAAACTATCCAGGATTTGTAGAAACAATGTGCAAATGCTGCTTTCTTTTAAACCAAGTTTGTGAAATAGTAGTTGCTGAAAAATCATGTGCATTATTTTATATGGTGGCAGAGTGTCCGCCACATCCCTTTCCAGAAGGCTCGGTCCGCTTCACTCATCTTAAAATAATTCTAGTGTCATTACAGTTTCAGTAAAAAGAGGGAGACAGTTTGAGTAAAAAGGCATGCTTTCATAAATCACGTGTAACTAAAATGATCAGTATTAAAAATGCTATGAAATATATGGTCTTCTCCCAGTTAGAGAACACGTTGCATACTTGAGAAGGTAGTGACAGCCAGAATCACAGGGTGATGTGGAAATGTGTTACCTTTTGAAGCTTGTTTTAAAGGTTTATTTGATTATCTTTAGTCAAGGCTTTTTGAAAAATGCATTTTTTTTATATTTTAAATATTAGACTCTAAGGAACTTGTGAGCTGGATGAGGGGCCATGAATCTGCAGTGTCTTCTATCTCAATCCATGGTTCTGGCAGGTATGCCATTACTACATCCACTGACACAGCACAGCTCTGGGACCTGGACACTTTCCAGAGGAAAAGAAAACTCAATGTCCGTCAGTCTGTTGGTATACAAAAGGTAAGCCATGTGACATGCCTAAGCTATCATTAAAACTTCTTGTAAGGTTCAGGTTTCGTTATATTCCTACACTTTTAGTGAAAGCATTCAAAAGTTATAATATTTGTACTTTAATTGCAAATAATGGTAATTTAGTATGTATATGTTTTTTTGTTATGTCACGGAAGTTTAGAAAATACTGTACTAATTTCCAACGTACTTTTTTACACAACACCAAAATCATAGCCCCACTTGTGTTTCATTAGATATCATTAAGTAAAATACTGATATTTAATTGTTGTAGTTAAAAGAAAAGATGATACTTTATTATTTAATACCATAGGATGATAAGCTGATTGCCTTTTTGGGTATATAAAAATTGTCTAGGTTTTCTATTCTTTGTTTCATTTTTGTTTGAGTATTTACAAAGAAGTTGATTACTGAAGAGGCAGAGAAATTGCCAATTTGGACCTTCTGCAAGACCTTTGACACTGTGCTACCCCGAAGACTGTTAAACAAATTGAAGAGTATGGGATTTGCATGAATGTGATGCAAAGTGTCCTTAGTAAGGAGGGGTGAGTTACATGAGAAAGTGTAAACGATTACCACTTCATATGCCGACGTGTGGTGTATTACACACCAAATGAGTAAGTGCAAAGACTAGCTCTGTTCTGTTTGTGTTTAATATTAGGCAGGTTCTACAAGGGAGAAAAATCTTGCCTGTTAATAACATGGTCTTCAGAGGCATATGTATACCATATGATGTAGACAGAAGCCCGAACAGTTGTGATTGGTTGTAGCTGTTGAGGTCTGTGCTGTGCGAGTAAAATGTAATTTGTGTTGTACATAAGTGCCTTGAAACAACATCTGTTTGGGAGTGACTATGTAACAGGCACATGTAGTTATCCTCTGTGGTCGTGTAGCCAAGTATTAAGGCAGTTAAAGCAGATAAGATGGTGGTATGCAGAAGTAAAGGGTATCGGTATCAGTAAAAGGGGCATTTTACTACGTAGGGCTTTGCTCCAAACCCAGCTGAAGTTCTACATACAGTGACTGGAACATGTGGCAGAAAAAAAGTTTAGAGAAGGACAGCACTTGTCATATATGGGTTGCATCACAACTGAATTCAGTACAAGTGAAAAGCTTAAAATGTATCCTGCAGAGGAAGGAGAGGTTTGTTTATGACAGTTTTCGTATACCTTATAGATGATATGGGAATGTATTAGTTACATTAAAAATGTTCTGAAACTAGAAGGAATGGTATGAAGTTGAGGAAAGATGATTCAAATGAACTACAATGAAAAGATTCTTGTTAGAAGGTGACATAGCTAAATGGCATACTCTGTCACAGGAATCTGTTGGGTCAAAATATTCTTAGGATTTGATAAAACATGATGCAAGGTATAAGACGTTTTGAGACCCTGAAGTAAGAGTCAGTAGATTCTGGGTAAACAAAGTGAACCTTTAATCTTAATTGTGCAGATTAGGTGGGATGTTGTTTCGTACCTGCTGACTCTGTTTACCTATTTAGCTCTGTTTTATAATTCTATTAAGTTTCCCCCTTCATTTTCTGTTGCTTGCATTTATCCTATGCATTTTACAACTCAGTCTTTTTGTGAGACAAATCCATGTGTTCACTGCTCCCTCTAGATGATCTAATGCTGAGGTAGATTGGATTTATTTTTTCCATCAGTCAACATTTGTCATGTTTTTCTGCAAGTTCCCACACCTTGGGATTGTAACACCCCTCATGGCGATGCAGTACGGTGTGACTTTTTAACTGTGTAGTAAAGCTTGAAAGCTATATATCTCCATACCTAAACCCATTTGGAGCAAAGTCCCAAGGCCAATTTTTATAAGGGTCCTGAACTATACAAAAAATGAATAGCAACTTTGTGGGAGATTTTGTTGCTCAAAAACGTCTGTGAGGAAACCACTGTTTGCACATAACTGAAGATGCAATGCAATATCATTCATCCTATATGTCTATGCATTTACGTGTATAGGATGAAATGTTTCAGTATGCATTATTTTATAAATGCATAGACATATAGGATGAATGATTTATATGTATAGGGTAAAATATTTAAGCATTTGTTAATCTGAAGATGTATACGTGCATTGGGATGAACTTCTTAAATTATTAAGTTAAATGCAATAGGAATGAAGGGGTTGCATTTTAAATTTTTTTTATGTACTTTAAATGTTTCTGAAGCACTTTAATTGTTTAGGATGCACTTTAGATTTAAATTTTCTTGACTTACTGATTAATTGATCAACCATTCTAGGGCAAAATGTTTTAGTACTTGTTAATCTGGAGATGTACAAGTGCTTTTGTATGAACTTGTACTAAGTTTTTTGATGCACTTTAAATATTTCTGAAGCATTTTAATTGCTCAGGATGCACTTCAAATTTTCTTGACTCACTGATTAATTGATCAACCATTGTAGGGTAAAATGTTTTAGTGTTTGTTAATCTAGAGATGCTTAAGTGCTTTTGTATTAACTTCTTAAATTATAATGTTAGATGCTATAGGAATGTAAGGGGTTGCACTTTATATGTTTTGATGCACTTTAAATGTTTCTGAAGCACTTTATTGTTTAGGATGCACTTTAGATTTTAACTTTCACACTGATAATTGATCAATTATTGTATAATTGAATTGAATAATGAATGTAATGAAATGTATATAAAGCACACCATTCTTGTGCATGATTTTTCCCTGGAAGGCTTGATGCCGAAGTACTAAGAACACAGTAAAAGTGGATGGTGACAGTTTCTCCAGTTCAGTGTGTTTTTTCTATTCTTGGACCTCTCAAAAGCTTTCAACACTGTCTCACACACTCTTCTGCTGCATAAACTGCATAACCTCAACTTCTCCTCTGATACTGTTGCATGGTTCTCCAGCTACCTCGATATATCTCAGTCAGTGAGATAGCACTCTGCACTCTCCCCTCCTCTCCCTGTCAAAATGGGTGTACCTCAAGGGTCTATCCTAGGGCCATTACTTTTTAATGTTTTTACTAATCAGCTCTATACCTCCTGTCCTCTGTCATCTTTAGTGCAATACGCAGATGACTCTACAGTCATCATCACAGCCAACTATCCCTCTAAGTTCTTCTCAGCTACTCGGGCATCTTTTAACTTAGTTGAAACATGGCTCTCCAACAACCAGCTCATCCTTATCCCTAAAAAAAAACAAAGCTGTTACTCTTCCTATCTAAAAAAATTCATAAATATTAAACTCTCCTTCTCCATACAGTCCAGGTAGAATCCAGTACTAAGCTCTTAGGCGTAACCATCGACGATCAGCTTAAATTTGACTTGCATGTTAATAACTGTGTCAAAAAGACTCATTCAAAACTAGGGCTCCTTTACCGTAACAAGAAATTCCTTACCTCTGAAGCCAAGCTTACTCTCTGTCTTACCTACCTTCTACCTAGTCTAATGTGCAATTCTCAAATTCTCACAAATCTTATTTTAGCACTCCTGACCAAACCTGAATCTACCTTCAACAAGGTAGCTAGATTTGCTGCCCATCAAACCTACATATCCCATCACTGTCTCTCTAAAACACCTAAACTGGCTTGAATTACCCCACCAGCTTCTTCTCTCTCAGCACCAGATTAGCCATTCTAACCTGTATCAGCCGTCCTACTGCCCAGCACTATCCCCTCTCATCTCCCATTATTCTCCCTCCAGACATCTCCAAAGTTCTAACCAAGACCTACTAGAAATCTACAAACCAAAGTCTAAATTTGGACGCAATGTGTACAGCTATCACCCCACTATTGCCTGGAATAGGCTCCCACTAGAAGTCAGGACCCTTACACATCCTAAACAATTTAAGACAGCCACCAAAGAGCACTTTAAAAGTCACTGGTCCTGTCACTGCACTCTTCCTCCTTAACATTCCCTACTTCTCATACCTTAATCTACTTTCTGCCCTTAAGTCACTCTTCTCACTAGCTCTCTCTAGTCTTCCTTTACTACTCTTTCTACTGTCTCCTAAAATCGATTAAGCAAACTGTCTCAGAGATGCATTCTGTTGTTATTGTCTTGCCTTCATGCTAAAACTGGGTTTTTGTAACCACTTACCCCAAAAACTATACTCACCTTAATGTCATATTTCTTTTTATACATCGTGAAATAGTTATGCTGTACTCCTGATTATTGACACTGTATAAAATTGTATTGCTACTTAATGCCTTGTAATAATCCTGTAACAGTGCTGTTTAATGCTAATTTATAATGAAAATTGTATAATATGTTGGAGCTTTTCTCCCTGAGCCTCCGCTGAAAAAGAGCTCTTCAGCTCAGTCGGACAGTCCCCATCAACAAATGTAAAATAAAATAAATAAATAAGAAATAAATAAATATAAACAGGAAACAGCACAAACTCAGTTCTACATGGGTAGCAATTTATTTGAACTGTGTTATAAACTTGATTTTACAAGCAACAGTAAAAACTATATATTCTTTAAAAGATAAGATGAGGTAAAACACGCACACACACCTCACACATGCTTTTGAATGTTTTTACAGTGGTTATAAAGATCTAAGCTTTTTTTTCTGCCACGTCTCTCAATTTTAATTTATTCACTATAGGCAAGCCCTAGCTTGATTACATCATGGGTGGTGGGTGGGCTTCAGTCATACTTCCTATGTATCTTTTTGAAGGCTTGGCGCATGTAAAGCAAGCACGAAATGATTTAGTGTCTCTTCCTTGTACTAAATGATTTATGCTAACTCTGCTCCATGTCTTAGAGGGATCGGCTCATTACTGACCCAGGTGATCTTGGATTAATTTACATCTCTGTCAGTGGAGGAGCCAGGCAGGAAGGGAAAGGATTGAAGTGGTATGGACTGCTAATCTCTCCTGGGAGTGGGAAGACATTAAGATGAGTATAGTTTTTGGGGTAATAATAAAACCAAGACCCTTTCCACAAAGGGCAAACGTCCAGTCTGGTGGACCCCAGCCATTAACAAACTTTACAATAAGAGGAGAAAGCTATTACATGATAGAACAAAATCCATAAAAGGGAAGTCACCCCTGATCATTATTAGTAAAAAAATACGAGCACTCATAATAGGTTCATAGGTTCATACTAGGCTATCTGCCCGAGGGCATTTACAAGGCCAATTTTGAGAGGAAAATTGCCATGGATTCAAAGGACAATCATAAGGCCTTTTTCAGCTATGTTAGGAACCTGGGTGGAAACTCCCAGATATGCTCAGAATTAGTCCAAAATGATACAAAAATCACTGAACCCACAGACATTGCCAACATACTGGCAGACAGGTTCAGTGCAAACTTCACCCCCCTCTCCCCGCCTAAAGGAGAGATAACTATCCCAGCCGAGTGTAGCCTCCCGGACATCTCAAATGCGCAGGTGAAAGCTGCTCTCTCTAAAGCTAAAAACACAGCATCAATGGGACCGGATGGTGTCCCCGGCTGTGTGCTACACGAGCTAAATGAGGAATTAAACCCGCACATAAGGCAGCTGTTTAATCTCAGCCTTACCACAGGATACGTGCCCAAGGAGTGGCGACGGCAACTGTGGTCCCACTCCACAAAGGCGCCTCACGGACCCTGGTAATTACCGCCCATAAGCTTAACAAGTCTAGTCTGCAAAGCTATGGAGAGGATCATAATGGAGCTCATAAACAAAGATATAGGGGACTTGCAGACATTGGACCCGACCCAGTTTGGCTTTGTCAAGGGAAGATCATGCCTTTTGAACTTGGTCGACTTCTTCCAAACAGTCACCAAGGCCATTGATGAGGGAAAGGCAGTCCATACAGCCTACCTTGACCTTGCAAAGGCTTTTGACACAATACCCCACTCGGGTATTGTAGAAAAACTTACCAGCTTAAATGTAAACCCATATGTCACAAGATGGGTTGCAAACTGGCTTAAGGACAGAACCCACAGGGTTAGAGTTGCTGGCGCTGTGTCAGACTCCAAGCCGGTCACAAGTGGTGTCCCACAGGGCTCGGTCCTTGGCCCCCTATTGTTTGGCATCTACTTCTCAGAAGTACAGTCCAACATGGGAGGACTTTGGCTGACAAAGTTTGCAGACGACTGCAAACTGGGCACCATAGTGGAAAGTGCATCGGACACGGATATCCTTCAGAAGGGACTCACGGAAACAGATAGCTGGTGCCAGAGCCATGGCCTGAAGTTAAACGCCAAAAAATGTATAGTCATACCCTTCAGGAAAAACAAGGTAACCCCAAGCTACCATATAGGTGGCAATCCACTAAGCACAGAAGAGGTTATCAGGGACCTGGGGACCCAGGTTGACAGTGGCCTTTCTTTTGACACTCACGCTGCTAAAGTGGTTAGAAAGACCTTCTACATTGCCCACCTGATCATGAAGGGATTCACATCCAGATCTAGTGAGGTCATTGTTCCCTGTACTCTTCACTTATCAGACCAATGATCGAGTACAATGCCCCATTCGGGATGTATCTCACCCGACATCTGCAGCAATTGGAGAGACCCCAAAAGTTCCTCACCAAAAGGATAAAGGGACTCCAAAATCTGTCATATGCTGCCAGATTGAAGAAACTCCAGCTCTATTCAGTCGCATACCGTCTGCTCAGAGGTGACATGTGCCTGACATACAAGGCCATGTCCAACCCGGAATTAATGGACATGCTCCACCTCAAAAAGTCCAAATCCACCAAAACTACTAGAGCAAGCGACTTAAACCTTAGCACGGATATAAATAGGACGTGCTGGAGGGATAGATTTATCACTCAGAGACTTCCTATGCTGTGGAATAAAATCCCGGTCCATGTGAGGCAGAGCACCTCGCTGACTCTGTTCAAGAGAAATCTGGACCTGTGGATGGGAGATCGTAGGTTTACCCCGGGAATCATCTCTGTGTCACTGCTGGACAGAGGCACAACAAACTAATGGGCACAGTATTTTTTCATATAAGGGGTGGCGTAAGCCACAAAAATTTGGGCTAGGCTTATAAATGCCTTAGGGCAGATAGCCTAGTATAAACCTATGAACCTATGAACCTAAGAGTTTCATGCACTTGGGAACACACTGGGAAGGAGTGATTTCCCCAGTGGAGTCTGGGAAACAATTTCTCCTCTTCTGAGTTGGAGCAGGTCTGCATCCTTTGTAGAAATGAGGGAGCATCCTTCATGATCAGTCCATTGTGCATCCCCTTCTCTTGCACTAAGCAGAGTGCTCCTGGTGGTGCTAGGGCTTGGCAGAAAAACATAAACCACCTCTAGTGGCTACCTTAATGATGTCTCTCCTGATCAGTCCTCATCCCAGTGATCAGGAAATAATAGGCCGATTGGCCAGGAAGAGGTTGAGTCGACAACAGTGGAGCGAAGATGTGATTAAAAAAGTAATCTGTACTATTATTTTTACTGAACTAGCTGTGAGTATTTTAAGTGGTGAAGAAATTTAACACTGTTAATTATAGTCATATTCATGAATTTCTTATGCAGCACTTACACATCAACCAGATTTCAGATGGGACTTGTGGGATTGCTACTATGTGGAAACTGCAGTCCTGAGCAGTTATAAAAAAAGCAGTTTTATAAATGTGTTTAGTTTTAGTTTTGGAGATATTTATTTGCAGTTTAATTAGGGATTCCTGTCTAGAACAGACTGTACTTTGAGTATTAAAATATTCTTTTATACTTTGTGTCTTAATACCAACCCTACTCTTCAAAATGCAATTGATTGATTATCAGTACAGGCTCAGTTAACATTTCGTACGTTACTTCATTTCATTGTTAAAATACAGCTGGTTTCATCAAACTAAGCATAACAAGACATAATTTATTATATATTACTTTTGGAGCATTAGCTTAACATCCTCAGATCTGTGTTAAGTATTTTGAGCACCTCTGATTATTTCCTGTTGGCACACAACAATGCAAGATGTGAAAAAAATAAAAATAAAAAAAAAAAGGGTTTCACTTCTATTTCTGGATTGCCATTTAAATGAGCAAACTCCCATGACACGAAAGAAACAAGAGGTTCTTGGACAAAAAGTGCAGAGGGTGGGACTACAACAACCTTTAACTGCAAATAATAAAGCTGCAGTGGATGACTTTTGCTGTAGTGCATTAGAACCCAGATGAGACGGCTTAATTTTTGACTTTAGACACACAGTACAATAATCAGTTTAACAGTCAGAAAATCATTTGACCTTGTATATATATACAAGATCAGCTTTAAGTTTAAAAATTTTTCTGCAACTCCTGAAAGCATTCAAGCTTGTGTCACAGTTCCTGGCAGCTGTTTGCTCATGTGTGACATTTTAAATACACAGATGTTAGTAATGCATCTACTTGAGCTTGTCAAGTTACAAAGGGGCAAGCCTGCTGTATCCCCAATATGTGTGTGTATGAGGTTGCCTCTGTACCTACCCCCTTACTTTATTTTTTGCATTTCAAGGTTGGCAATTCTCTGATAAAAATAAGACACTGACATACAATGAAAATCCTCTCTACCTTTTTGCTTTTTGTGTTTTTTTTTGTTTTTTTTTTAGGCAGGATGCTGCAAAATTGAAGCACTGAAAATGAGCTACATTCCAAGCTGTAAGACATCACTTCTCTGTGCAGTGATCAGCAACTTACCAATACACCCCACTTCACATAACTGTGATACAAACAACTGAATACAAACCAACAGAAGTGTCATTGTAGTACAGCTGCAGAAGCTAAATATATTTATATTCATGCAACTCGTGATGTTTCATATTTCTGTACGTGTTTCAGACACCAATGGAAGCCATTGCAGAGTATCATTTGAAAGATGACAACTTGAGGAACTTGGCTCTGTTGCCAAGTTGCATAACAGTCAATCTGAAGTAGTTAACTTAATTTGATCAGCAACCTGTGGGTTACAGATCCGATACGGATCCGAGCCGGCAGCATACCAAGCAAAAAGATCCGAGCTCCAAGCTCCTCTCCCTACCCATACTGCACTGCATCCATCTTCCAGTCCTCAGATCTCATTTGCCGCGGCTTCGCCAGCACGGGATTCTTGAGCTCCAGGCAAGTGTCAGGGTTTTTTTTTCTAAAACTTGGTCTGTGTGTGCCCCTTTTGATAATTTTGAGGTAATTATTAGTTATCCACAGTACTTACTGTTTTTTTCCTTGCTTGAAAGTTGAAAACTTTCAGTTAGTGTAGGCCCCCCTTCCTGCCCGTCGTGTGTGTTCTCTAGGATGTCAGAAAGTGACTTTCTCTAAGTGTACAGAGTGTGGCCACAAGCTGTCTCCAGCCGATGGTCACACTCTGTGTATAGTTTGCTTGGGGGTGGCCCATTTGTCTTCTGTCTGCAAGATTTGTGCAGCCTTTAACCCCCGAGCCCTGCGGGATCGCAGGAACAAGTTGATTCTGACGGGTCTTCTACCCACAGAATCAACTTCTGCCTCTTCTTCTGCTTCCTCACCAGCCACGGCTGTGGCTGTTCAGCTTTCTGGCCCTTCTTCCCTCTCAGGGACTCACCCTCCCACCTTACCACAGGGAGAGAGAGAGAGAGGCCAAGAATGTCAAAGAAAAGCACAGAGATACAGAGAGATGTGTGAATAAGGATAAAGATGGAGAGAGGGGCCGCAAGCGACAGGCCGAGTTGGATCCAATGGCCCCGCCTGCTAAAGTAATCTCCAGTAAAGGTTACCAGGCCATCCTCTCCTTGGCTCCGTTCACCACGTTTTTCTCTGGAGCCGGAGGAGGAGGCTAGACCACCCTCGAGGTCGTCTTCGCATCGGCTCTCCCAGCAGGCGTCGGTGGCGTCCTTCAGATCAACCCGGAGCATCTGTGAAGCAGACATGCCACCAAGCAAAACGATCCGAGCTCCAAGCTCCTCCCCCTACCTTAGTCTAGATTGTTCAAACTGTAGCTTTGAGCGATAAAGCTATTATCTTTTCAGTCACTACCAGCCTGGCTGGTCCATAATCTTCTGGGATCAGTGGTGGCCTCCATAACCCTTCTACTCTTGACAAGATGCTATGTGAGAGAAATTGACATCCCATGACATATCCCATTCAAATCACTAAGATCTGCAAAGTAACATGTGTCCTGGTGGATCCAGATGTTTTACAGGGCCGCCCCTTTCTTTTTCCATTGCCCAAGGCCGAGTGACCATGGACTCTTCCCAGTTGGAGAAGGGCACTACCCGGGAAAAGATAGTCCAACAGTCCAAAGCACATGGTCCCACTTAGAGGCCAACCTTCACATCAGTGTCCTAGAGATGAAAGCAGTCCTAGCATTGCAGGCTTTTCAAGACATCCTTTTTCTAGGTCCGATTGCTATACCGATGGACAACATGCCATTGGTCTGATACATCAACAAACAGGGAGGAACCTGCTCTTACCCCTTGTCTTGGGAGGCAGTGAGTGTGTGACAGTGGGCGATCTCTTCCAACTGTTTTGTTTTAGAGATGTATATTCCGGAGAAGTCCAACATTTTAGTGGACAGACTGAGCAGATCTGTTCTCATGCTTCACAATTAATTTCTCAATCCTTCACTGACGCAACAGATTTTTTGCTAATGGGCCCTGCCATGCTGTGGCTTTTTTGTCTTTGTCCAGAATTCTGATTGCAGTAGTTTTCTTTCCCTAATCCCCTCAGATAGGAAGTTTCCAGGGGATGCTGTGATCCATGACCCCTCCTCATCTCCTTTTTTGCCTACCCTCCCACACTTCTCATATTGATGCATTTACATAAAGCTTATTAACAGAAAAGCAAGTTGATCCTCATTGCCCCAGTCTGGCCTTGGCAAGTCTGGTTCTCATTCCTCTGGCCTCATCTTATTTGTACCATCCTTGGGTTCTGGATAGTTGTGGATCTTCTGTCTCACCCCTCTGGGCTACCTCACCCAGACGTGCAAGCCCTCATGTTGACTGTATGGTTTCTCCACTTCCAAAGATGGCTAGACAGTCCAGGCTTTCTTCCAAAGTTTTATACATCCTTACTTCTTCTCAAAAAGTCTCTAGTAGGAAGATATAAGAGAAAATGGAAACAATTCTCTGTCTGGGCTAACGAGAGAAATCTAGACCCCTTTTTAATACCCATTCTAGCAGTTTTAGAATTCCTGGTTTCTTTTTCTTGTAATGGAGCAAGTTACTCTACAGTCATAGTACAGCTGGCTTCAATCTCCAGTTTTCATGTAGGCAAAGATCATTTACTCTTGGCCTCCCTTAGGTTATGCAAGGCCTTCTTCAAAGGTATGTTTTTGCTCAGGCCACCTATCAAGAACCCCACCTCTCCTTGGGACCGAACAATTCTTTTCCAGGCTTTAACTCAATTTCCCTTTGAAGCCACAGCAAAGGCTGATTTAAAAATTTTGTCCTGGAAAATCAGTTTTCTAGTTGCCATTACATCAACTAGAAGAGTTTCAGAACTTCAAGTTATATCTTGCCAGTGACCTTATATCATTTTTCACAAAGACAGGGTTTCTCTTTGGACCAACCTTTCCTTTCTTCTGATAGGAACTTCTGAATTCATCCTTAACCAGTCCATTAATTTACCAGTGTGCTTTCCAAAATTTTCAAGTAAAGGGGAATATATGCTTCATTTATTAGATGTACACAGACAGCAGAGATTTTATCTCCACAGAACAAAGATTTTCAGGAAATTGAACCAATTGTTTGTCACAGCTTAGCTTTTGAAAATGAAGTAATCTGTATCTAAAGTTATATTAAAACAATTGCTCACTGAATGCATTTCTTATGTTTATAAACAGAAGGGTTTGTCTTTACCAAGATCATCAGGAGCTCATTTTCCAAGTCAGTCTCCACTTCTTCCACTTTCTTATCCAGAACTTATATAGATAGATGAGTAAGTTGAATAATGACAAAACTCATTGATCTTATATAGTCATTGATATTGTGCATCTTCTATTAGCTGTTATGTTGTTTTATGTGTTGATTTATGTGTTGAAGTTCTGTTCACTATGCAGCTTTATTATGTCTAAGCACTGTGCTATATGATATACACGTTCTGGAGCTATACACAAACAAACTCGAATCTTGAATGCAAACATGACAGTAGCTAGTTTACATGCTTAAAACTATGAAGACGATTTTGATCTATTAAATAAGATGTCATGTAAAATTATTATTGCATGTTTATGCTTGCATTGAATTTGATTTTCAGCTTTGAGTTATTAACCATACATAAATGGGAAGTATATTGGATGCATAGCTTCAATGTATAAAAATTACGCTTTGTTCTACCGCATTATATTAATTAGAACAACAGCGTGATGCTTCCTATAGCTACAGCTATGTATATCTCGAAGTAAACTGCATACAGATATTTGTCGTCTGTGTTCTTACCTTTAATGTTTTTAATGTTTTACTGGTTTCTCAGATGCATAGTTATATTGAATAGGCAGCTGAATTTTTAATATATTTACCTTAGATATATAATCCACTTATAAGGATTTATTATGAGAAAAATCAAATGAAAACGATATACTTTGTTTTTAAATATTCTAGATGTTGTATTAATGACTTAGAAAGTTTTTAACCGTGATGTACCTTTAATCATTTGATTAATTAATTAAGTGATGATGCATTGATTGAACTGAATTAAATGTTGATTTTAACCATATAAAAGGGTGCAAGAATATGGTAGTAATAGATCTGAAGAAGCGTGCATTAAGCACGCGAAAGCGCTTATCTCTTATTTTATATGGAATAAAAGAAGCTTTTTGATACAACTGGACTTCTCGTGGTGTATCCTGACAACTGTTTTTATTACGATTCTAGCTTCCTTGTGTTTGCAGCAGGGTACTTTAGGAGAGTAAGCGGTAATTCTATTTGTTATTCCTCTCTTTGAAATTGTGCCGCTACCTCCACGCTATGGAGAATGTCGAAGTAGAACTTGATTACAATCCTGAAGCAAGTATGAATTTATTGAACATTGATGCGTTTCTACCGCAAAAGATTAATCCTCTGTTAACACTTGACTTTGCTGAACCAGGTAACTCAAAAATGATAAGAAATGAATCTGATGGAAACATGAATGAATTCTTTAATTTAATGAGAGAACTAGAGAATAACCTGTATAAATTGCAAAGGTTTTCTTGGCAAAGAAAACATTTAAAGGCTTGTATTCATTTTAAAGTAATACCAAGGGGCATGCGAGTTCTTTGCATGCCCACTTATGGCCAATTATATCCGGATCTACTGAAAAAATGGCAAGACCTTAACCTAGAACTCAGCTACAAATATATTAATTTATTACTTGAATACTTTGAACCGCTAGAATCAGATCTTCAGAAGAAGACTGATACGCTATATCAAACCATAACAGAGCGGTTCCATTCAGATACATGTATCAGGAAATTGAACCATGTTTCCACACAAATACATATCTACAGTGACAAACTTAAGAACATAAAACAACATAAACTGACTAGAGACTTCCAGGATTTTAGAACGGGTAATGTGTTCGTGTGGCCAAGAACTGTTGGAAATACAACGCGAACCACCCGTACTGTTCCAATGTCTAATAGAGAACCGGAAGTGGATGATGTGACTGATTTGAATTTGGTGCCTCCATCTACATCCACAACCATAGTAAGCACATCGAATCACTTTTGTGTTGAACACCTCACAGGAACTACTGAAACCCAAACGCCTCCACCCAACCAACTAGCCCTATACTACCATGATGATCCTTCGAGAGCAGGAGCTATAAGACGGCCCACTACAATTTTTAACAAACCGATGGATGTTCCTTTTCCCATCCGACTAAACAAGACAGCCAGAGGGAGATCCCTGAGTCGAGGACCGAGGAAATGGGAAGTTTCAACGGACAGGTACGAACAACCACAACAAAAAAGAAATTGGAATTGACTTTGGTGTATAATTTTTCTCAGCATGATTTGTCGATTTCTGACATATCTCTTTTGAATAAAGGCCTTAACTTCGTGCCCTCGCAAACAAGTATACCGTCAGAGACTTTTACAGACTTGAGGTTGTTTGCAAGGAAAGTAGCCATTAAATTGTTTTTTAGAAACAATAACAATGATTATGCAACAGGTATTATGAATGGCTTTAAACGAAATGGTACCTTTTGTCCCCCCTTACCACCTATTGTAGAATGTTTTACAAAAACATGTGAAAAAGATATATATGCATTTTATGCTAGAAAATGTGTCAAAAACAGATTTTTTAATTTGAGCAATGCTGAATACACCTCTTTGAATAGGCTACGAAGGAAAACTGATATTGTAATACTACCTGCTGACAAAGGGGGAGGGGTAGTCTTGTTAGATAAAATTGAATATACCGAGACAGTAGAGAATATGTTGAGAAGTGATATTACATATAAGGCACTAACTTTTGAAGAAGTTATGAAAATAATCAATAATGTTAGTGATAATTTGTACGATCTCCTGATGTGTCGACAAATTAGTAAAGAAATGTACGAGTACCTGTATGTTGAAGAACCTTTGATACCAACTTTAAAAGGTCTCCCCAAAATACATAAAGGGATTGAACCTTTACCAATGAGACCTATTGTCTCAGGTAGACAATGGGCAACTTACTATGTCTCGATATTTATAGAAAAAGTGCTGAGACCGCTTGTTGACAATATTACTACTAATTTGAAAGATACACAACAGCTATTAAGAGACTTAGAATGTATTGAACTAATCAAGACAGGCACTAGTGAATCAGTATTAGTGACACTAGATGTTTGCAATTTATTTACTTGCATCCCAAATGAATTTGGGCTTCAAGCTATCAGAGAACTAATGGCTAAAGAAAGTAGTTTCTCAAGTGATAGGCAGATTTTGGTTAGTCAACTCTTAGATATGGTGCTTTACTATAATGTGTTTCTGTTTAACAACAACTACTACTTACAGGCATGGGGTGTCGCTATGGGCACCCCATGTGCGAACTCCTATGCGAACCTCGTCCTACACTATTGGGAGCAAAAATATTTGTTCAATAGTGTATGGATGAATAAAATAGTAATCTATAGGAGATTCGTAGACGATGTAATACTTTTATGGAAAGGGACCATAGAAGAACTACAGAGTTTTGTGGATTATCTACATGAGACTACAGATTTTCTAAGATTCACCTATGAATTCTCAAGAGACAGCATTAACTTTTTAGATTTGACTTTATCTCTCAACACTGATGGGAAGATGGCCTCTAAATTGTTTAGGAAAAATGCTGGAAAAACACTATGCTGGAGTATAGCAGTATGCACCTCAGATATGTTTTTTCTGGGATAATAAGGGGCCAATTCTCAAGGATCGTGAGAATATGTAAGGACCCCTTTATTCTACAAGAAGAAGCAAATAGACTAGAAAATATCTTCCTAGAGAGAGGCTATAACTCAGGTTTAGTTAAGAATATAAGACGTGATATTATCACCCCTATGGGAGATGAAAATTTGTCCTATTCTGAATCAAATGTTAATAAGGAAGATAGACAACATCTTGAGAAGAGGGATAGGCGAACTATTAATACACATAGAGCCAAAGATGAAAGGGTTAGTTATGTGATGAAATACACAAACGATAATGCTGAAATCAGAAGAATTATAAGAAAACACTGGAATATACTTATCACCACAGAAGAGATACATATGTTAGTGGGAGATAAACCTGCATTTGTGTTTCAAACTTGTGACAATTTGAAAGATATATTTTCTCAAAACTTGCATAATAATTTTAGTAGACCAATAGGAGAAAAAGAAAAATGTTACACTTTTCCATGTCTGAAATGTAACATGTGCAAATACATCACATCAGTACAATATTATCAACACCCAAATGGCCACTTTGAATTTAGACCTAAACTATATACTGATTGTAATACCATGAATTTAGTTTACATGGCCAATTGCACATAGTGCCAAGCGTTCTATGTTGGACTTACGAAGAGGAAATTAAAAGAACGTATTTACAACCATGTTTACGACATTCGTAAACAGAATGAATTAAATGCACTGGCAAAGCATATAAAACAGAATCCCAATCATGAATTCAGATTTAGGGTTCTACAAGTAGTAAGGGACAGCGTTAGAATGGGTGATTAAAATAATTGTTTATATAAATTAGAATTGGACTGGATTTTTAAAACAGGAGCACATAGAGAACCTGGTATTAATAATTATCTTTCTTTAAAACCAGCCTTGCAGCAGAAATGAAACCTGGTCTAACATTTGGAAGTGTTTATTATAATTAGAACAGATGAAATCTGATTAATTCTACTTACTGATAGATAAATGACCATTCTACTTATTTATTCATTTATTCCCTTAGATTAATTAGTTTTTAACATTACTATTGATGAATTTTGATCTTAAGCATATAAAATTTAGGGTAAAAAACTTTTCTATCTATATTATAATTAGAATTCTGATTTTATATGTTTATTAATTGATTAGGCAATATTAATATAGCCCTTTTGATGTTACAAGTGTTCAATTAATAGGATGACAATAATTAATTATTTAGGATAAAAACACACTCTATAGATAGTATTCCGAGTTGGTATATATCTACTGTATGTTAAATGAGTAAGTTGAATAATGACAAAACTCATTGATCTTATATAGTCATTGATATTGTGCATCTTCTATTAGCTGTTATGTTGTTTTATGTATTGATTTATGTGTTGAAGTTCTGTTCACTATGCAGCTTTATTATGTCTAAGCACTGTGGTATATGATATACACGTTCTGGAGCTATACACAAACAAACTCGAATCTTGAATGCAAACATGACAGTAGCTAGTTTACATGCTTAAAACTATGAAGACGATTTTGATCTATTAAATAAGATGTCATGTAAAATTATTATTGCATGTTTATGCTTGCATTGAATTTGATTTTCAGCTTTGAGTTATTAACCATACATAAATGGGAAGTATATTGGATGCATAGCTTCAATGTATAAAAATTACGCTTTGTTCTACCGCATTATATTAATTAGAACAACAGCGTGATGCTTCCTATAGCTACAGCTATTTATATCTCGAAGTAAACTGCATACAGATATTTGTCGTCTGTGTTCTTACCTTTAATGTTTTCAATGTTTTACTGGTTTCTCAGATGCATAGTTATATTGAATAGGCAGCTGAATTTTTAATATATTTACCTTAGATATGTAATCCACTTATAAGGATTTATTATGAGAAAAATCAAATGAAAACGATATACTTTGTTTTTAAATATTCTAGACGTTGTATTAATGACTTAGAAAGTTTTTAACCGTGTTGTACCTTTAATCATTTGATTAATTAAGTGATGATGCATTGATTGAACTGAATTAAATGTTGATTTTAACCATATAAAAGGGTGCAAGAATATGGTAGTAGTAGATCTGAAGAAGCGTGCATTAAGCACGCAAAAGCGCTTATCTCATTTTATATGGAATAAAAGAAGCTTTTTGATACAACTGGACTTCTCGTGGTGTATCCTGACAACTGTTTTTATTACGATTCTAACTTATATAGATTATATTTGTGGTGCAGCTACTTGGTCCAGAGCTCAGACCTTCACAGGCCACTACAAGTAAGATCTCTTTTCTAGAAACAGGACAGCATTTGGTTCTGCTGTACTGCAGAATATCCTTCTTTGAGACCACCCTGGAATGATATTAGCTGAGGATTCTGTCCCAAAGGTTGAGAAGCTGACAGAAAAGACGTCAGATACAAAAGTTATGTACCCACCATAATGATTTGTTTTCACCTTTCCTCAAGCTACCCTCACTACTTTCCCCATTCACTAGAAGATGATGATCAAATTATTTCATGGTATGATTTGGAGATTTTCCCCTTTTGGTCTTTCCCTGTCTCAGCACCAGGTACCTTTCCTATCATGATTCTAGACATTTATAGAATTGTTTCATTTATATATATTATTATCAAGGAGGCAAACTCGATCTGAGGTAATCTATGGCTTGGGAGAGGATTATGGGTAAGGGGAGGAGCTTGAGATACAGACCCAAAATCTGAGAAGTGGTAGAAGTCTGATCCGAAACCCAAATGTTGAGGGATGAAAACAGGCAGCACATACACATCATTACGATAAGTACATAACTTTTGTTTTTACAGTGGTTTGGCTGTGTTTAAAGCCTAAAGTGTATAGCCTACAAAACTGTTATATTACAAAAAAAGTGTGTGTATCCTTGCAACCACAAAGTAAATATTCAGCAGTATACCTTGTAGACCAGTTGTTTTATTTTTAGACAAAGCTGTTAGCAGGCATCAATTAGCTCTGCTGAATATGCAAAAATGTGAGAGTCACAGCTGACTAAAGAATGTAGATTGAAAGGAATTTGACCTACCAAATTTGATCAAGGATGAGATGGTAGCTGACCTGGATGCAGCAAGGTTTCAGTCCATTGAGCCTGGAGACAGCCTGGTAGTGGATGTGAGTGCAGAGCATACAGCAAAGCAACTCAGTCCACACACATAACATCAGAATTCAATCTGAAACTGAAAAAAAGGTGCCCTGAAATTGCTGAGAAAATGAAACAATTATGTGGTGCAAAGAGAATAAGAGCAGAGGCAGGCTGGAGCTACATTGGAGGAAAGGAAATGTCAGCATGAGGAGCAAGAGAGGAAGTAAAAGCAACTGCATGAAAAAGAACAGATCATCTTTGGCTAAATGTGTGAGAGTGATGAGTGAAAACAAAGCCCTAGATACCAAAATCAGTACCACATTTTTTCCCTCAGTTTAAGGAAGGAGGTGACTTTTATAGTTTTAATTAGGAATTTGAACTTGTGTGTATTCAACACCAAATTGATCAGGTGTGGTGATGTCTATTACTGAGGAATCATCCAAAGGATAACCATAGGTACTATGGCCCTTTTTTTATTGTAGGCCTTTTAGTACATCAGACACAACAGTTGAAGAGGTATATATTGGTGGTAGTAGACAGTGCTACTATGTACCCTGAGGCGGTTACTTTGTCATCTGTTGAGATGGAATAGGTGGCAAGTGTTTTAGCTGGGTGTTTTTCCAGGAATCTAATGGCAGACAGACAGAGGAACTGTCTTTCTTGGTAGAGTTGCTGACTTGTTTGGGGAAGCTCGGTGGGGTAAAGTGGTTAAACACAAATACATAGTTCTATGGAGACTTTTAGCTCTAAAGACCATTCTGAAACCATTCACAGACCAGTTTAGGTGAGAGTGATGTAAGTACTTGCTTCATGTCGTCTTTGCATGGAGAGAGGTGCCCCAAGTATCCAGTCTTGTTTTCCTTTGGAGCTACTTTATGGTCACAGGTAGTCTGGCCCCAAGAACTAATATTTTACGAGAGGGGAAGGGTAAATGTAATTCTCATAATGCGTGTATTGTGGAGTATGTGTTGATTTTCATGATCAAGCTTAGGGAACTCTAGTTTCCTCTCTGATAAGTTGTGTCTGAACTAGTTTCCTCTCTGATAAGTTGCATTTGAACAGAGGAGCCAATCAGGGGTGTTCTCTTTCCCCTTTGTTATTTGCTTTATATTTAGAGTCAATGGCAAAGAAAATAAGGGACTCAGTAATTCAAGGATATACTTAGTATGATATTCAAGCCAAGTTGGCTTTATTTGCAGATGATATTATTTTGTTGATAAAACCAAATAAGGACATTTCAGTGTTGTGGAACATCTTGAGACAGTTTCAAGTCTATTCAGAATGTAAAATTAATGAAGATCAAACAAAGTCTATAGCTCTAAACTATGTACCCACACACAAATTGGTCCAGCAATAACCATATTTATAGGGACATGATAAAATGAAGTATTTAGGAGTATGGATTAAAATGGATTCAGTTATGGCAGCTAAGGATATAGGAAGAAACTAAACAAAAGATAATGCAGAAACTGAAAAACTGAAAACACTCCTTTATGGATAGGGATAGCAAGATACAAGCAGTGAAAATGTTTTTACTTCCTTTAGTTTTATATACAAGTGAGGCATATTGTATTAACTAGAGGAGAAGTTATGGACAATAATTAATAGAGTTGAAGGATTTTACATGGGAAGGGAAGAGGGTAAGCTGATAAGCTGATCCTTCCAACAGAACAAGATGGTTTATGATTACCTGATTTGAAGGGATATTTTAGAGCTGCAAAGGCTCACTCACTAGACACTTACAACAACTGGAAAGGTCACAAAAATACCTCACCAAGAGGATCTTAGGCCTTAGACACATGCCCTATACGGACAGACTCAAACTCCAGCTATACTCTGTCTCTTATCACCTACTTAGAGGCGATCTCTGCTTGACCTACAAAGCCATGTCTGACCCAGAGCTGCTAGATGTGCTACACCTAAAGAAATCCCAATCCCTCCGTGCCACAGGCTCCAGGGACCTTAACCTCATTTCCACAATAAACAGAACATGCTGGAGGGACAGGTTCCTAACCCAGAGACTCCCCGTACTCTGGAACAAACTTCCAATTCACGTCAAGCAGAGCACTTCACTGGCCTTCTTTAAGAGAAGTCTTGACGAGTGGGTGGGCAATAGGAATTTCACCCTGGGGATCACTTCATTGACCTTGCTTGACAGGGCCATTGGGAACTAACTTTGAGCGGCATGATGCCAGGGAATCTTCTTGGGCTAGGCTTATATAGGCTCCAGGGCCGTTAGCCTAGTACACACCTATGAACCTATATGCATAACACAAGGAGAAACCTATAAATCAAAGTGATGAGGGATAATGATGAAATGGGGGAAATTCAAGAGATAAGGAGATAGTGGAATTTTTGATGCAGATCCTCAAGGAGAATAACACCAGCCATACACCATATAATATTTATAAGGAAGCAGAAAGTATTGTACGAACTAAGCCAATATGGGAATGAGGGAAGGAGATTTTACATATAGGATTGCCTGCAGTTAGAGGTACAGAGAATAGGCAAGAGGGGCTGGAATTTATTGGAGAACTGCTAAAGAAACCAAGGTATTTGGAATAAATAATTTGAGAGGGAAATGTAATAGATTGGAAAGATGCCAAGAAGACATTTGGATTGCAGGCTACTGTGACTACCTTTTATATCCAGGATTGATATCGGAGTATAGGTAAAGAGAAAAGGATAGGGGAATCCAAAGTGAAAGACCTGCTCTGGTACAGTTTTTTTTTTTTGTTGAATCTTGAAGAGAAGCTGCTGTTAAAAAGGGATAATTAGGAGGGCATATAAAGTATTGCAAAATAACTATAGGAAGTAATCAAAGGATGTTAGAAACAATTGGAAAGGAAAAAGTGACTGGATAAGTAGTTCACAAAGAAACAACAGGATGACATGAGTATAGCATCCAAGTATGCAACAAAGACTATAACACTTTTTTTTGCTTGGAAGTGTTTGCTTAGGTATTTTTACACCCCAAGCAGACTCCAAAGAATTGTTCTTCAGATAGATGACAAATATTGGTAGTGTGATGGGGAAGAAAGATGTTATTGTGAACATATGTTTTGGCAGTGTAATGAGTTGGAAGACTTCAAAAATTCCCTACAGAGTACTCTGTTGGAAATATTGGGTGAGCAAATGGGTGTTACTAAGGAAATTATTTTTTTTGAGCTGGGATACAAAATCTGATTTGCCTAGAACCATAGTAAGGCTTTCCAAGTTTAATTCTGGTGGCTGAAAAAAAAAAAATCAGTGTCTAGAAAATTGAAATCAATGTCTAACCAACTGTATTTCAAGTATTGAATATTGTAACAGAGATAAAATAACTGGAAGTGGGATTTTTAGAAAAGGGTAGCAGCAAATTGCATAGAAAAAAAATGGAAATTTTTGGAACAATAAATGCAGAATAATGTTTTGGAGGAGGTGAGAAGTTTAAGGGAAGGCAGTAACTGAGCAGTTTATGTAGTGTTGGATTGATAATAGTTATAAAAAAAACGTAATTGATAATGTTTGTAACTTAGAACATATTAATATTTTTTATATAAATGTATGTGTGCCTGTGTCTTAAGTGATAATCCAATAGAGGTATTAAAAAAGCTTGGGGAGTTCTTTTTTTTTTAAAGAAACATATTCATTAAATTGTCACTTATTACATAGACAATTGTACATTTATATAAATGAAAACAAACCATATTGACATATTTTAATTGCAAGCATTATACGTAAATTGTAATCTATTCAGTCATTGCCAGTCAAACATTACCTGGCTCATTTTAATCCTGCCTTCTTTTAAACCTCATTTCTCCTCCCTAGTATTATTCTATATGCATTGTTCCCACAAATCCCATTGTTTCTGTGTAATTTGATCCTACCCTTTTCTAAAGATCTCATTTCCACTTGTTTTAATACAGTTGGTGTAGACTTTGATTTCTATTTTCTAGTAAATGCTTTTTCGGCAGCCAACCTAATTAGACTCAGCAAAGTCTTACTATGTCTAAACAATTCCGATTCTGTATCATAGCTGAGAAAAATCATTTCCTTAGTTACACCAATTTGCTCATCCAGCATTTCTGATAGAGACGTCTGTAGGGAATTTTTTAAGTCTGTCATTTCATTGCACTTCTAAAAAATATGATTCCAAAAACCTCTTTCTTTCCCATCATACCTCCAGCATTTGCAAACTACCTGAGGAAAAATTCTTTGGAGTCTACTTGGGGTATAAAAATACCTATGTAAGCACTTCACGCAAAGATGTCCTTCAAGGATGCATCTGCAGTCCTTACAAGTGGGTTGTCCTGTCGTCGGGCAGCCCTTCGGTCGGCCGGATTCCAAAGTCTGGGTCTGGCCTCGGCTGGTGTCGCACTTCACCCAACATCATCTCTGCTGGTCTTCGGGTATAAAGGCATCAGCCGACGCCATTTTCCTCAGTCTTTCTTGCCGCGTGGCGCCCGAAGCAGAAGCTGTTCGCAAGTGCCGGTCGGTCAGATCCAGAGATTACTACTACCGAATACTACTTCGAAGACTTCTAAAAAGCTAAGTACCCCGTTGGGGACTCTTTCTTGCCTCAGCCGATGTCAGAAAAAGTGAATAACTGTTTAACTTGTGGGAAACAAATACCTCATAAAGATTTCCACTCTTACTGCTTACCTTGTTTAGGCCCAGACCACGACGTAGCAGCTTGTTTAGCCTGTGCTTCCTTCAACCGACGAACGCTTAGGCGTCGGTCGGAGTTTGCTGAACAGTTTTTCGGCCCAGATTTTGCGTACATTATGCCGTCGGATCCTCCGACTTCTCAAATTGTTAAAAAACGCAAAGAAAAGGACCGACACTCGCGGTCCGCAGTTTCGGCCGAAACCACGGTTAAGCAAACCGCGAGTGTCTCTGTTTCGGCCGAAACCGAGCAAACGGTTCAATCTTCAGCCGAATCCATGACTACTACCAAGGCCCCTTCTGCCCTAGTTGAATCGGCCTCTGAAGTTTTGCCTACTAATGTGGCTTCTCTAGAATTATCGGACACCATCCCTTTGGATGTCTCTACCCCAGCACGTGGTGCTGCTAGGCCTCCTGCAGCCATGTCTATAAAGGCCTTTGCCAGGGCTAAAGCAGCCAAAACTGCTAAGTCTGTGCCTGTTAAACCCCCCTCTCACAGGCCCAGTTCCAGTTCCCAAATGCTTACTCTGGCAGAGGATCTCATCTCTTTAATAAGGGGATCCCAATCTCACCCAGAGAGGGCCTCTCAACCTCCAGAAAAGAGACCTAGAGCAGAGCCCCCTGAGCCAGTGTCTTCAGATGACTCTTCTGATGATTCAGACAATACAGACCATCCAGAGGCTCCTCTTTCTACTTTTGAAGATTCTGATGCTGAAGAATCTATTCCTTCTGCCTCTCCACCAGAGGAATTTTCCTTTGGGGAAACCTTACATGCCATGAGAGAGCTATTCCAATGGCAGGGACAAGATTTCTCAGATTCAAGAAAAAGGCTTAGGACCTTTTTACACTTACCGCAACATAGGCCCTTAGCTATACCTCCAGTTCTTCCTGTTGTGGATGATGCATTTAATGATGTTTGCACTGCTCCTGATACTTTACCTCCAGCCCCTGCTAAGCCCGATAGGTTTTACAGGGTACCGGATACTCATCACCACTTATACAAGGCTCCTTTTGCAGATCCTGAGACTATCTCCCAGGGGCCTAAGGCAGTAGCTTCGACCTCAGCAAAAAACCCTCTCCCTTCTGATAGGGAATCCAGGTCCTTAGAGAGATGGGGTAAAAAAGTATACACCTCTGCTACTCTCTCAGCTAGAGCTCTGAACTGTCAGTTTCATATGATCCAATACCAAGAGTTTATGCTTGATCAGTTAACTAAGAAACTGTCCTCTGATGATTCCTTAGATAAGAAATATGTTCTAGAAATGGTGAATAACATTCAGCAGGTTAGTAACCATTCTTTAAAATGTGGCTATGATGCACTGGAGGCTTCATTTAGATCAGCCATGACTGGCACAGTTATAAGAAGGCATGCATGGTTGAAAGAACAGGTCTTGCGGATCATGTTAAAGCAAAGCTATTAGATGCTCCTATGGATAAGGTCAGTCTATTTGGTTCTCCTGCCCAACAAGTAATGAAGAAAATGGAAGAGAAGGCAAAATCTGTACAAACAGTTAAAGATTTCTTACAGGTTCAGCCCCCAAGGTTCAGCAGGAACTGGCCTTCCAAAAATTGGTCCTTTCCAGACACCTCTAAAAATCAGAGAGGCAGGAATAGACGTTCCAGAGGCAGAAATCAATCCAGAGGAGGTGCCTACAGGGGACGCCAGTGGCAAGGCAATAACCAACGAGGCACAGATACAACCACTACCACTGCAACAGGACAATCACAGTGACTTGGCTCTGACACCGCCTACCAGGGAACAAATAGCAGCACCCTTAGGCGGAAAGTTAGCCTTATTTTCAAAAAACTGGCACTATATCACAAGAGACAAGTGGATTTTGCAAACTATAGACCAAGGCTACAGGTTTCATTTCCACACCTTACCAGTAAAAAGAGGAATGCCAAACCTACCACCAAATCAAAAAACAGAAGCCCTAAAACAAATAGCTCAATTAACAAAGATGAGAGCTGTGGAAAGGGTACCACCTACAGAACAGGTCAAGGGATTTTACTCCAGACTCTTCCTAGTACCAAGAAAAGAAAAGTTGGAGACCTATTCTCGACCTGTCCGCTTTAAACACATTCATCATTGTTCCAAAATTCAAAATGCTGACCCTACAGCAACTTCTTCCCATGCTGGGCAAGGAGTATTGGCTGGTAACTCTAGATCTCAAGGGGGCATACCTGCACGTCCCCATACGACCAATTTGCAGAAGATACCTCAGATTTCTTGCAGGATCAGAGCATTATCAATTCTCAGCATTGCCCTTTGGCTTATCTACTGCGCCCAGAGTGTTCACGAAATGCCTGGCATCAGTAATCGCTCATTGCAGGCTTCACGGAATCCAAATTTATCCATACCTGGACGACTGCCTGATACAAGCGGACAACAAAAGCAAGCTGACACAAGACTTACAAAGAGTCATTTGCTTACTACAAGCCCTGGGATACACAGTCAATTTAAAAAAGTCAAGACTGATACCATCCCAAACAAGAACTTTCTTGGGTGCAGAATTGGACACAGTAAAACAGATGGCATTCCTAACTGCAGAAAAACAAGAACAACTTCCTCTTTACTTCTTGGCATTAACAAAGCAGAACAAACTAACAGCAAGGAAAGTACTGCAGGCCTTGGGCTTCATGGCATCCTGCATAATCTTGGTCCCCCACGCCAGACTGCATATGAGAAAGCTACAGTGGTACCTAAAGAATTTATGGTCTCAACACAAGCACAGCTTAGAAACCGAACTACCACTAATCCCATGCCTGAAAGAAGAGTTCCTATGGTGGGCTCAGGCATGCCAGTCAAACCCAGGCTTGTCCTTCCACAACATTCAAACAAGCCAAACCATCACAACGGATGCCTCAGACCTCGGTTGGGGGGCCCACATGCTGGACAAGTGCATTCAAGGCTTATGGACTCCAGATCAGCTGCACCTGCACATAAATCAAAAAGAAATGCTGGCAGTAAAACTAGCAATCCAGAATTTCAGACCATTCCTCAAAGAAGGCCAATTGATGATAAGGACAGACAACACCACAGTCATGTGGTACATCAACAAACAGGGAGGCACTCACTCATACCCCCTATGCCGAATGGCTCTGGACCTATGGAATATGGCTCTGAGTTACAACATTCAGTTACAGGCAATATTTGTACCGGGAAAAGAAAACATCCTAGCAGACATGTTAAGCAGAACTACCTCGGATGCTCACGAATGGATGCTACACCTGGACATCTTCAAGGCTATCACAAAGAAATGGGGAATGCCACAAATAGACCTATTCGCATCCCCACTCAATCACCAGCTCAAGAAATTCTGCACAAGGACATACCACCCACTTGCTTGGAAGGTGGACTCTCTATCCTTCAATTGGAAAGGCCTGACAGCATATGCATTTCCACCTCTTCCTTTGATGCACAAGGTACTACTCAAAATCAAAGAGGAACGTCCAAGGATAATTCTGATAGCTCCAAATTGGCCAAGACAACATTGGTATCCATTGCTGAGGAGCATGTCTCGGGGGGAAACGTGGACACTGCCCCTGATTCCTTTGATGTTAACTCAGAGCAACTACAACATCCTGCATCCAAACCTGAAAACTCTGCAACTGACTGCCTGGAACATTACATAAGAGCAACTAACCCAGATTTATCCCAAAGGGTTAAAGACATTATCCTTGAGGCCCGCAGACCTTCAACAAGAAGGAACTATGCAGGAAAATGGAAAAGGTTTGTCATTTGGAGTACAGAAAGAGGGAAAGATGTGTCAAAGGTAGATATTGCCAACATCCTGGAGTACTTGGCAGAGCTTCTCCATACAGGCCTGTCCTATTCCTCCATCAAGATACATGCATCAGCTATTTCTGCAGAATACAGCTTGATCCCCTGTCTTCTCACATCCTCTACTCAGGCAGTTCCTGAGAGGAATTAAGAATGTAAAACCTCCTAGGAAACCACCATTACCAGCATGGGACTTGAACTTTGTGCTAGAAAAATTGACACTCCCTCCATTCGAACCAGCAGCAACAGCAGATCTTCAACACCTATCCTGGAAAACTGCTTTCCTACTGGCAATTACTTCAGCAAGAAGGGTTTGAACTACAGGCTTTAATGGCAGTACAACCCTTCCTAATCTTCCATCAAGATAGGGTGTCCATGAGAACTAATCCTACATTTATGCCTAAGGTGGTATCCAGAGTGTCTCTAAACCAGGCAATCCACCTACCTACCTTCTTTCCCAATCCACAGAACAGGGGGGGAAAGACTGCTGCATACCTTGGATGTACATAGACAGTTGCGCTACTACCTGGACAGAACCAAGGGCAATAGAAAAACTGACCAGCTTCTAGTAGCTTATGCAACAGGAAGGGAAGGAAAAGCAATTTCCAAACAGACAATCTCCAAGTGGATAGGAAATTGCATACGATTCTGTTACTCCTACCATGGAAAGCAAATTCCACAGAACATAAGGCCTCATTCTACAAGGGCTACAGCCACTACCACAGCTTTCTTACGAGGAGTGGCTACCAAGGACATTATTGAGGCTGCTACTTGGACCTCCGTGCATACATTTGCCAAGCATTATAACTTACCTCTATACTCTAGATCCCGAGCAGGGTTTGCCACTGCTGTTTTGCAAGGGATCCTAACTACACCATAATTCTTCTTCCTCCTCCCCTAGTTTGGCTATGGTATTCTACCCATTTGTAAGGACTGCAGATGCATCCTTGAAGGACATAGTACAGTTTTGTACCTACCATAAATGTAGATGTCCGAACAGGATAGCATCTGCAGTCAGGATTACCCACCCTCCTTCCCCTCTGTGGTACTCCTAGGGTATTTGCCCACCTAATAGCTAGCTGGGGGGATCTCTTATGGTGTATTTGTTTGTATATATGTACATACATGCTTATTTTTTGTGTTTGCCTTCTACTTTTTGGAAACATTGGCATTTACCCAAAAATTTAGCTATCCAAGAGGGCAACTGGCATCTGGGGCAAGAAACACTGAGGAAAATGGCGTCGGCTGATGCCTTTATACCCGAAGACCAGCAGAGATGACGTCGGGTGAAGTGCGACACCAGCCGAGGCCAGACCCAGACTTTGGAATCCGGCCGACCGAAGGGCTGCCTGACGACAGGACAACCCATTTGTAAGGACTGCAGATGCTATCCTGTTCGGACATCTACATTTATGGTAGGTACAAAACTGTACTATCCTAAATCTTCTAGACTCGCTGCATATTTGGAAGTCCTACATATATCCTACCATTGTTTCTTTGAGATTTGCTTATCCAATCTCTCTCCCCAATCCTTTCTAACGTCCTTCTTATAGTTATCGTGCTGCATTTTATATGCAGTACTAATTATCCCTTTTTAACAGCAGCTTCTGTTCTAGATTCTACTAAAAACTCTAGCAGTGCTTGTTTCGCTTAGGATCCCACTGTTTCTTTCTCTTTGCTTATACTCTGGTATCATTCCTTGATAAGGAAGGCAGTCTCTAGCCTGCAGTTCAAATAAGTTATTGGCCTGTTCCCATTCTTACTACCTTTCCATTTCTAATTATTTGCTTTGGTATCTTAGTTCCTTTTCCAGTTTTCTTCAGTAAATTCCAGCCCTCTCTTGCCTATTGCCTGTATCCCGACTTGCAGTCATCCGTATCAGCAGAATCTCCTTTCTCAATTCCCATGTTGGCTTAGTTATTGGAATACTTTTGCTACTTTATGTATATATTTTTTTCCTTTTCATTCCCATTTTCTAATCTCTAATCTTCCATTGTTACTACCTCACAATCTAACTAGCTATACTAGACTTGCCCACTAGATGGCACCCTAATTCCAGACTTTCTCTTCTCTCACCCACTTTTCTCTTAAATCACCCTCTTACCCCATTTCTTATATCCAGTAGTCTCTGACGTGCTATTAGCTGTCTCTTTTCCTAATTAATTCTATTTTACTGTCCACTGACACCTCCATTTCACTTCTCTTCCTTCCTTCCCCTGCACATATAGTCTACTGACACTTTCTAGGCCCTATTTCTTTTCCTTTCTATCACTAGAACTAGTCTACCTGATTATTTTTTCATTAACTGTTTCTGTATTCTGTTGCTTAAGTGACCACACTCTTACCTATATCATCAGACATAGAATCAATTTACCCTCCACAGCATCAATTAAAAACATAAGGTCTAAAAAGTACTTTAACCCAGAACTTCTCCAGTTGGAACTAAGAGCATGCAACTGGTCACCCCTAAAAATCTACCTCTAGAGGAAGCTGTAAGTTACTTTAACTCCAACTTCCTTGCCATCCTCAACCATCATGCCCCAACCAGACTACTTAGAACTAAAACCAAACACGCTCCTTGGCTTACTAAGGGAACCAAACATAGAATCAATGTAAGAAACAAACATTGGGCAAAATGGAGAAAAACAAAAAACCCTATAGACCAACAAACATTTAGACAACTAAGAAATGAAACTAAGAAAGCTATAATAACTGACAAAAAAACTACTACCTCCAATCCCAAAAAGCCCATACAAATAAACCACAGAAATTTTGGCCTAGTATTAACCAACTACTCCACCCAGGACAATCCACTACTCCAAACCCTCTAAATTCAGAACACAAAACACCAATGAACATAGCCAGTGACTTTAACACCTTTTTTACAGATGCTGTACAAACATTAGCCAGTCAACTATCTCCTAACAACTTCACTCTACCTTCCAAACAACCAACCTTACCCCCTACTTTTCATTTGCAACCTGTCCCAACATCATATATTCTAACCCTTCTACAGAAACTAAAACCCTGCTCCCCCTCAGCAGGCCCAACTACCTGCTGAATTCTTACAACAATCAGCCAAAGCTATTGCCTATCCAATTTCTGTCCTAATCAATAGGACTATTACTGAAAGTTTTATTCCCAGTTTATAGAAAATATCCCATATAATCCCTCTCCACAAAGGAGGACAATCCACAGAACTCTCCAACTACCGCCCCATTGCCCTTCTCTCACCTCTGGCAAAGATCATGGAAAAATGCATCCACAAACAATTACTTGATCGTCTAATGCATAGTAACCTACTAGCCAATTGTCAACATGGTTTTAGACCCTCACATAGCACTACAACTGCCCTTCTTTCCTTCACAGACTGTATTAACAATAACCGCAACCTTAACAAACTCTCTTCTGCCCTTTTCATTGACCTGTCTAAAGCATTTGACATGGTAAATCACCAAATTCTCATCACAATACTAAAATCCCTGTCGCTAGATACAGCCTCTATTAAGTGGTTCCAGTCCTACCTGGATAGAAGACAACAGGCCGTACTATGGCACAAATCTCTATCTGTTCATCTCCCTGTCAACCTCGGAGTCCCCCAGGGTTCCATCCTTGGACCTCTACTTTTTTCCATATTCATCAACGATCTTCACCTAGCCATCCCCCAAGCTACATGCATGCAATATGCAGATGACTCTACACTGATATGCTCAGCCCCCTCCTCTTCTGAACTACTCTATCTGACCCAACAAGTATTTAACACAGTTGAGCAATGGTTCACACATAGATGCCTTCTCCTAAACCCCAAAAAGACTAAACTCCTCCTATTCTCTCCTACCAAGAAATCCCCTCCACTGGATTTCTCAATAAACCCGATCAGTAATACCATTATATCTCCAGACCCATCCACAAAACTATTAGGAGTCACCATTGACAGTAATCTGAACTTTGACATCCATATTAACAATACTATAAAAACAGTCAATAAAAAGCTAGGCTCTCTCTATAGGATAAAATCCTTTCTCCTACCTTCAGCTCGAACCACAATAGCACACACTCACCTAATCTCTTCTCTACTTTATGCGTCACCCATTTTTACTAACCTTTCAAAAAATAATCTCAACAAATTGGAAATGTCCTACAACAATATAGCTAGATTTGCAACTGGTAATCCTTTTAGAACCCATCACTGCCTTAATTTAAAACAGCTAGGTTGGCTTGAAACTCAAAATCTAATTACATTCCATCAGCTAACTATAGCCCATAACACTCTTTACAAACCTTCAAAAACACCTATTCTCTCGACACTAATCACCCCCTATAAAAACCTAGAATCCTTAAGGTCTTCTCAGAAACTTCTAGTACATACCACTAAAACATATAACAAAGCTGGCGACTCCCTTTTCTCTAATATAGTTGGGAAAGCCTGGACCCTCCTTCCAAACAAACTCTCCATACTTTCCTCATTATCCTCTTTCAAAAACAAATTGAAAGTATACCTGAAAACACACTGGTTATGTCAATGCGCTAAACCTGACTAGTCAAAGTGTCTCTACATACTCTACTCTGCCTAACCCATCTACTCATTAAGCAACTCTATTTTTCTTTTTAAACTATGTTGCTTATTTCTCTTGACTACTCTGATTGTACTTTCATCCCTTTATTCTTGCATCGTGCACTGTACATTTTACTGTGATAACCTGTTTACGCATACTGTTAATACTTTATTATTTGCTCATGTATCCTTATACTTTATTGTATTAATTTTATTGTCCTAACTTGGAGCGTAACTCCTCGGGCCTCTACTGAAAATGGACATGTATCCAGTTAGACTAGCCCGGTTAACAAATGTAAAATAAATAAATAAAATAAATATTATGTTCTGTATGGTTATTTTTATTATCCTTAAGCATCTAGATCCAAAATCCCAGTCTCTGCTTGTTTCTTGAGCTTCCCCCTGTTTTGTCATCATCCCTTTCTACTTTGAATTATAGCTTTCTGCTTGTGCTATGTATAGGAGCTTAAACAGTGGAGCTCTGAGAAATACCCCTTCAAATCAGGTAATCCCAAATCACCTTGTTTGATTGGAAGAATCTGCTTATCTCACTTGACTCTTGCCGTCTTGCTCTCCCAGATAAAGTTCTTCAAGTCTTTATTAATTGTTTTCCACAGTTCTCCTCTGGTTGATGAAAATATGCTTGACCTGTGTATAAAACTAAAGGGACTAAAAACATTTTGACTGCTTGTATCTTGCTATCCATGTCAGTAAAACAGAGCTTCCAATTTCTCAGGTTTTTTTATTATCTTTTCTTTAGATTCTTCTCACATATCCTTAGCTGCTATTACAAAATCCTTTTTAATGCATACTCCTAAGTACATCATTTTATCGTGTCTCCATAAATATGGATATTGCTGAACCAATTTGTGTGTTGGTACATAATTTACAGCTATTGCCTTTGTTTTATCTTCATTAATTTTTTATCCAGAAAAGACGTGAAACTGTCTCAAAACGTTCTAAAATGCCCTTTTCTGGTTTTATCAGTTATAAAATAAAATCATCTGCAAATAAAGCCATCTTTTTTTGACTGCCATACCAGTTATATCCTTGACTTTCTGAGTTCCTTTTTTTTCTTTGCCAATGGTTCTAAATATAATGTGAATAATAAAGGAGAAAGATGACACCCCTGCCTGGTTTCTCTGCTCAAACAGTACTTAAGAGAGAGGAACCCACCCACTTTAATTTCTGTCTCCAATCCCTCATATATCCTCCTGGTCAGCCTTATAGTTTTATCAGGGAATACAAATGCTCCCGTTACCATGCTTATAAAATCCCAGCTTACTTTGTTGAATGCTTTCTCTGCTCAAGACACACCAACAACAGTGATATTTTCTTTCATTCTGCTTCCCTCTGGATCACAATTGTTCTATTAATGTTGTCAAATGTTTGCCTCCCCTACACAATACCACATTGATCTATATCTATCAATTGTGTCATCACCTTTGCCATTCATTTAGCCATTATAGACATAAACACTTTATAATCCTGGTTTAGAATTGAAATGGACCTACATGAACCTGGATCTGATGGGTCTTTACCCTTTGTAGGTATTACAGACACCACTGCTTTCTTCCAGGATGTTGGTGCCTTTCCTCCTTTTAAAATACTGTTAAACAAAACCTTCCAAATTTTTATCAGTTTTTCCCTCCTAGCTTCTAAACTTCTACAAGAATGCCATCTATTCCTAGGGACTTTGCTGTAGCTTGGCTATACATCACCATTTTTATCTCCTCTCCTCCTATCCTGTTAGTAATTTGAGCCCCATCTACCTCTAACCTTGGCATATTTAATTATTTCCTGAACATGCCTTTTGTGCCTTTTCTTGATTTTCATATTTCTTTGCTTTATACAGATTTTCATAAAATTTCGGAAATATTTGTAGTATCGCAACAGGATCTCTGGTTGTCCTCTTTGTTATAGGCTCCCTAAGCTTGGTGACAACCCTTTATACTTTATGTTGCCTGAGTCATTGTGCTAAAAGTTTTTGTGCTCTGGAGTTGTCAAAAAACAGTTGTTTATCAGAAATCTTTCTAAACTCAGGCATATTATCGAGGTAATCCCTTATTTTTTGTGTAGCATTCTGCAATTGCTTCTCTTCTTGTTTTGTGAGATTCCCCTCTGTTGTGCAATACTTTAACCTTTGTTAGTCCCTCTGAATAATTCTTGCTACCTTTTAACCATATCTCTGTTTCTTTTATTCCCACCCTGCTTTTAAACTCTGCTTTATTTTATTTTACTTCCTAACTATAATTTCAGAAGAAATTTCTATCTTCCTTAGTAACTTCCGAATAATTTCTACTACCCATTCCTTAGATTCCTCTTTTTTAATAGATAGATGGGAAAGCACCAGTGTCTTGTTTATATTTCATTATTCTGCATTTTTATTTTAGTTATTGATGGGTAATCCAAAATAGTTACTGGATGCATATCAAAACTTTCAGTTAAACGCACATGTTCCTGTGAAATATAATTTCTGTCTAGCCTAGTACAGTTTTTTTACCCTGGAGAGTATTGTGTTAATTCCCTTCGAACTCCTACTACAAATTTCACATCTGCCAAATATTTTCATACATGTCTTCAAACATCTACCCTCTTATGTTGTATTTTCCTTTCTGTGCCCCCAGATACATCCTCACTGCTGGAAATCAAATTCAAGTCCCCACCTACAAGTAATATTCCTTGCTGAAAGGTGATTATTTCTCCCAGAATTTTCTTAAGCTCCATTATAGCAGTTTTAGGTGGGATAAGTCTGTACACTGCGGTGGTGGTGCTGCGGTAGCATTGTCGCCTCATAGCAAGACGTTGTCCTGTTCGATTCTCAGCTAGAGCGTCTTCTGTGTGGAGGCATACGTGAATGGGGCGTGCCTTCGTTGAAGGTTGTGCGTCAGGGCTGGTAACCCGGTACGTAAAAATCCACTACCAATCATTAGTGGACCGGAGTCCCGCTGTGGCGACCCCTAACCGGGAAAAGCCGAAAGACACAAACAAATAAATACATTTCTGTGTAATCCTCCTCCCTCGCCAGTAGCCTCTTAGTACTTTAAATCTTCCATTATTATCTTTTTATCCTCTTTTATCACTATTGGAGCTCCCCTTGCAGTTAATATAAGTGCTCCTCTTTTCCTTTGTTCCAGATATTCCACTGAATAATCATCCTGAAATGCTTTCTTTATCAAATGAACATGCTCAGTTCTTTCCAAATGATTCTCCTGTAGCATAGCTATTTGCACTCTGCATTTTTCATAATGCTCAATACTCTTTCTTTTTGTATATATCTTTGAGACCATTTACATTTAAAGGTGATATAGAAAGTGTTTTCGTTATATTACGAAATTTTTCCCACCTGTTGTGTAACAGCTTTTTTTTAAATGCCTAATTTCAGCGTTTCTGCTACATGCATACACTGTTAGGCAGGTTGATCTTTTGTACAGTTGCTTCTTGTCATATCCATTTGAGCTTGTATCACAGCTTACAAAACATTTTGTTTTAGTGAAAACCCCTAAACAGAAAAACAAACACACCCCAGAACACCCGTAAAATGTATTAACGTAATACTAGCACACAAAATGATATACATCTTCAAATATTGAACTTTATCCCTCCTAATAAGAATAGTTGTCTCAGATTGACAGCCACACTTACAGACTTTGCTTATCCTATAAGCAAGGTTATCCATGCTAATACCTATGGTACAACCACTGCTTCTACTTCCACTAAGTGTTGTCTGTTGTTGTCTTATCTTTATTCCTCTCCCAGATTAGAAAAACACTTGTATGTTAGACTTCGGTTAATCTTATCAGCAAGTTATCCATGCTAATACCTATAGTACAACCAGTGCTTCTACTTCCAGTAAGTGTTGTCTGTTTTTATCTTATCTTTATTCCTCTCCCAGATTAGAAAAACACTTGTATGTTTTCAGAAAACCTTATCTCCTAGCCATTGAAGGAAAGCCAATGAAAGAAAGAAGTGTTAGTTTTTTATTGCCCCTAATCAGATTGTCTATTTTAAGCATTCATTTATTTGCTAAAGGAATATTTTTATTGTATTCAGTGGGTTTTTTTTTTTTTTTTTTTTTTTTATTTGCTTTCCTTTACAACTTGTTACTAGGTGAAGGCAAGGGCCTTAATTCACCTATGCAAAAGTAAGAAAAAGCATACCAAGTTTCTCTTGTATCATGCTATTTTGTCCAGACATTTTTTTTTTTACATTGCAGTGCTTACATTTCTTAAAACTGAACAAGGAAAAAGAAAGAAGACGGAAAAAAGGGGCACATGTTTACTTTAGTCTCCCTAATACACTCAAAAATAACAGAGCAAGTTTTACTTTTGTAGCATGCAGGTTACATCATGCATTACAAAAATACTACTGTTAAGAACAAAATTTTGTTTCCAAAAATTTCCTTCCTCTTTCCCCTGCTAAATGCTCTTCCAAACATTAATGACGTGAAGTAAGGCATATGCCTTGGAGTGCCCTACAAATTTAAAATGGTCAAAGAAATCCAGTATTTCCAGGTTTTCTTGTTCTGTCACGTTTCACAAACATAAGTAGTGCTTTGTAATTTCATATTTATTTGTTAATTTCTGAGTTGTTGGTTATCTTCTGTTTATCTCCATCTCTCAACTCCAGTTTCTGCTTCATTTCCTGTATACTCCCGATTCTTCTAGTCAATTCTTGTGCTTTTTTCTCTCTCTCAAGCATTTTCCTTTGAAGTACTGGAAAAGGTTTCACTGCCACAGTCTCTTTATGGGTTTTATTATCAGAAGAACAAGAAGCAGAATCTCCTTCTGTTTGATAGCTCATTTTTTGTTGGACAAACTTTTGTATTTACTCCTTAGCATATTCTGCATCAAAAAAATGATTTTGACTTTCCAAGAAAATCTTTTGAAAATAGCTGGATAAAGCAGCTGGAATCTTGCAACTCCTTCTTGACATTCTCTGACTGCTGGAATTAATTTATTCCTCATCTGCCTAGTGTACAGTGAATAATCATTTCCACAAACATTTTACTGTCTCCCACTTTTAGTACTCTGTCCTACTGCCACAGTTTTGTCAAAATCAACTCTTTTTGCTGTCAAGATTGCATCTTTACTATTAAAGGTTTAGGTTGCTTTCTCATAGCCAGGTTTGGAGCATGCACAAGATGTGCCCTTTCAATTAACAACAACTGCTGTGGAATACCAGCACAATTGTTTATTTGTGCTTTCATAAAATTAATACAGTCAGTCTCATCTGTCCAGCTTCTTTTGTGCAACAGAAAATAAAATCGCTCTGTCCTCTAATTCTGTTATTTTTTAAGCATATCTTCTTGAGCATTTTGATACTCATCCAGCATTTTCTTCATTTTGACCTCTGATATTTGCAGTTTTATCATCTCATCTGATTGTCTGTGTAAAGCTTCTTCCATTTTTCCACCCTTTTGTTATTTGAGTTGATATATTTCTTCAGTGTTTTGTTTATTTGAATCAGCTCTGAGTCCATTTGACTTATTCTTTCCTCTAGATTACTGGGTAATCAAGAAGAGCTTACACCAAAGATGGAGCTTGCACTGCTTTTTGCTGAATGCTGCAGAATTCTTCCCAATCAGTGTTTTCTCACCTTTTGTGATTGATTATATTTCAGGTTCTCTGAATTTATTTCTTCTTGGCATCCAGGGAGTGCATTTACTAGACAGTTACTGAAATTTACCCAAAAGTACAAGTTTACTGGCTCTCTTGTCTGAGTTTCTGTTTTCACACTGGGAGAGCTGAAATTAAGCTGTTACTCAGTGTGCAGCGAACTTGGAATTCCAGGGAGCTCTTGGGGTTGGCACAAAAGCATCTAAAGTAAGCATAACATCAACAAAAGGTCTGGTATGACTGGTCTCCAAGATCCTGATCGCATACATTTAAACAAAAGGTAATGATGCGTATTCTTGTTCAATATAAGAAGCTGCAGGCAAAATGGGAAAGTCCTTTCACTGTTGCAAAGAAGATTAGTAATGTTAAATACTCAGTGGAGCTGTCAAGCAGGAAGCAGAAACTCAGTCTACAGTGTGAGTATGTGAAAGCCCTACCAAATAGATAAGTATACTAGTACTCAGTGTAGGCAGGGCTTACAATAGTAAATGGGTGGGTCTGGTAATAGATCTCCTCAGCGAAGCATGAACTGATGCTTCAGTGGTGGTACTACTGTCGCAACAGTTATCCCATATGAAATTACAGGAAACTAAGCAATGCTTTGAGAGTTTGGGGGCATGTTCAATGCTGGACCAAGGTGCACCCAGCTGTAGAGCATGATTTAGACACAGGAACTGGACGATCAATTATTTAGTCTTTAGAGGATGCCGGAGTAAACCAAGCCCAGCATGCTAATGAACTGATACAGATAGTGAGTCTGAAAGTAATTTAGGAATCCAACAGTCCCTGAGCATCACCAGAGGGTTTAGTGCTAAGTACAAGAGCAGATGTTTACCCCATGCCTTGGACAGATGAAGTTTTAGAGCACCGAGTAGCTCTAAGTATCTGATCATTACTGACTTGACTGAAGAATGCTGGCAGGTACCATTGATGCCTGCAGTAAGGAAAGGTGAGATTTGGTTACCATATTTGGGTTGTATGCATTCATCAAAATACTCCTTGGGATGAAAAATGTACTAACAACTTTCTAGAGGCTTGTAGGTCACAATCTGGCAGGAACTAGGTAATATGCCGTAGCTTATTTTGACAGTAGAGCAGGCTTTATCTGGTCCTGTCATGAACATATGTAACATGTCAGAAAAGTCATGAATAGGTTATAAATGACCAGGTGGACTCAAGGCAAACAGTCAGGTAAGAATGGCAGAAATGACTGGGTCATTGGTAACTGGTTACAAAGTTTGGCCTAAACCTGCCAGAAGGGATGGTATCCAGGCATTTATTTTACCTGTTTGTTGACTGGGTAATCCCACTAGATACAACTGCCCCTTTTCAGGAGTGACCTTGGAGCACTGTCTGGTTTTGTGTCTTAAACAAAGTCACATACTAAGCAAGTGAAGGTTTAAGGAGTCAAACTTTGTACCCTGTGAGCAAGAAGCAGCTCATTGACAGTTCCAGATTTTAATCCAGTGTCTAACTTTATGACATGTGGCCTTAACTTTGTTAATAAAAGCAGGTACGAATGTCTGGTGAAGCAAAGTACTTCAGAAAGCTTGTCCCTCACTATAGTACCATAGCCACTCCTGTCCTGGACCATACTAGAAATGATAGGCCTGTTAAGATTATATGGACACTGGCTTGTGAGTAGTCCTTCCATAAATTCAATGAGTCCTTGAGTGCACCCCCTGCATTAGCTAGCCCTGATTATAGCCTAGAATGTGTCATGGATTCTCAGATTTCTGACATATTTGCAATATCTAAAGTTTGACATTGTTACTTCAGGAGAATGGATGCACTGCCTTAGTTGGACTCTGACTTCCCTGAGAGTTGTGCAGCTGTGGAAACATGAAATTTACATTCACAATTGAAGCTAAACGGGTAGTTTGGAACCTGGGACTCCTTTTTCGTAGATCAAGTCAAAAACTGCAACTAACAGTTGCTTTGTTTTGAAGTGTACGTACTGGATTGGTTGTAGAATCATAGGAATTTACTAGGTTATAGACTGAGGTAATTTCAAGCATAGCCAATTCATCCCAATGTTGTAAATACCCAGGACTGCATTTAGTAATGACTGCCAATGTCCAGGAGGGTTGTGGGCGCTATCCCCAGTAAGAATGTACTGTATGTCATCCACTTGTCCAGGTTTCTTTTGAGCAATGTCATAGAGGTGCTGTGCTTCACATTAATTAGCAGCCTATGCAAAAAACACGGTAGTTGCTGGGAGACAATTCTGTCCCTCCAACATGTCCTATTTAAGTTGCAGGCCATATTTAGGTCCCTGGAATGGATAGCTCTAATCCTGTTTCATTTATAAATATGCATCAAATTCATTAGGTTTGGGTCTGAGATTGCTCTATAAGCCATGCATAAGTCTCCCCTTGGAAGTCTATATGATAGAGTGTATAGTGACAGGTCTTAAGTCAGTCTGGGTATGGCACGTGCTGGAGTCCCTTGATCTTGTTTGTTACATACCTCTGTGGTCTCTCCAATTGCTGAAGGTGCTTTGTACGGTACATGCCGAACATGCCATTATATTCAACTGTGGGCCGGATTAGTGCCGAGTATAGAAGGGGTATAACCTCTTTTGCTCTCAAGGTGATGATGCCTTTATTAATCAAGTGTGCTACGTAGAAAGCCTTCCTTACTACAGTAAACACATGATGGTCAAAGTTGAGGTTGCAAGCTACTTGTGATCCTAGATCCCTTACCACTTGATGGGTATTTAGGGTATTGCTGATTTGATAGTGTGAAAAGACATTGTTTTTGCAGAAGGGAATGTTGGTGCATTTCCTTAATTCAGTTTGAGAACATAACTAAGACACCAGTCATTGGTCTGAGTAAGACCCTTCTGGAATATACTGGCATCATTTGGGGATTCAGTAATTGCACCCAGTTTGCAGTTGTCCACAGAGGTGGTCAGCCACAACCCCTTAGTTTTGGCCTGAACTTCTGAGCAGTATATACCAAACAGTAGGGGGCCCAGCACTGACCACTGTGGCACCCCAGTGGTGACAGATCGGCTGGTTGATGTGGAGTCGCCCACTTTGATAGTGTGTGTCCGGTTTGTGAGCCAGTTGGCAACCCATCTTTCAACAAAAGAGTTTACATTCAGTTTGCTACGTTTATCGCTAATGCCTGTGTGTGGGATTGTGTTGAAGGCCTTTGCCAAGTCGAGGTATGCCGTGTGCACAGATTTGCCCTTGTCAATGGCCCTGGTCACATTTTCGAAGAAATCCACCAGATTTAACATGCAGGATCTGCCATTGATGAAGCTGAATTGGGTTGGATCCATGGTTTAGAGGTCACCTGTGTCTTTATGAGGTCCATAATGATACATTCCATGGCCTTACAGATGAGGCTGGTCAGGCTTATGGGTCTGTAATTCCCCAGGTCTGTTGCTAGGCCACCTTTATAGAGGGGAATAACTTTTGCTATTCTCCAGTCCGCAGGGAAAAAGCCTGTGGTTAGGCTATGATTGAAAAGGTTCATAGGTTCATACTAAGCTAACTGCCCTTGCGAGCCATTTTAAGCCTAGATAATTATCCCTTGTGAGACTCAAACCCTGCACCTTGTGTTTGTAAGGCAAACACCTTAACCATTAGGCCACCCTCCCACCCCTCAAGGATTATTATTAAGGATACTTAATGGTGATGCTCGATCATGTTTCGGCTTGTTTAGAAGACAGCCTGGGATGCCATCTGGTCCCATAGAGGCTATGTTTTTGCTTTGGACAAGGCTTAATGACCTGGTCTTCAGATATGCATGGTGCAGGGGGGGTGGTTTGGGGGAAGGTTTGTAATATGTTTGAAGGAGATAAGAGAGTGAAGTTTTTGCCAAACCATTCACTAGCAGGTTTGCTATCTCTTTCGGGTCAGTGTGTGTGATACTGTTAGTCACTAGTTTTGCACATGCTTGGGTCCTACCTTTTAGACTACATCCATAGCTGTAAAAGGCGTTATGGTTATCCTGGGCTGTGTTTGCTAGTTTTTTCTCAAAGGAGCCCTTGGAGGATTTGTCATGTTGTATTATTTGCCTGTTGAGGCTGAGGAGGATGCTTTTCTGTTGTTGAGGCCTCACCTTTGTTTTCCTGGATGGCAACTCCAGGACAGAAGGTCAAGCCTTCACTTCTTTGTCTGTGAGACTGTGCATCTGCTGTTTGAACTTGGTAGTCAGAGACAGATAAAAATCAGTAAACTTTTTAGCTCATCAATGCCTATGTGGTGTGGAATGTCACACCTCTAGCAGCTACACACAGCTTGCATTCCTGAGCATTGTCTGAAAAATAAACATAAAAAGCATAAGATATATAAATGTAAGTATTTTGTGAACAGTAAAAGCTATTAAAACTGCATAAATAGCAATGTTACCAGTAAGAAGTATTTTTTACAGTAATAATAGTGAGTGCATTCATAGTCTTTCTATAAATACTATGATATATTATAATGTACACGAACCCCAAGTTATATTTTTGGTAAACTTTTGCAAATTCTCATTTCTTTGAAACTGTACATCCTAGGCATATATTGTTAGAACAGTTTTGTTAACCAGACACAATCTTTCAAATGACAAGAAATTCCTCTATGAGTGCATGTTTATTGAGATGTCTACAGAAGTGTGAAAACAAGTGCTTAATTGTATAATTAACAATATAAATGCAGCACATTTCTATAGATGTACAACTTACAGTGCAAATATCAGACAGTTTTCTTCAGCAACATCTAAAGTTTCACCTGATGTCATGTCACTTGAGTTTTGAACCATTAAGTACACATGGAAATACTGTTTACTTTAATAATTACTAACATATAACTAGCAATATCTCTGGTATACAATGATATAAACGGACATAGAAAATTAATTTCCCTGTTCTCCACCATGGCATTTCACACCATACCCTTAATAACATGTAGAGGTATCAGGTATGAAAATATGTACGAAAATATGAAAATCGTGAATATTAAGTGAGAAATAGTGATTAAATCCTGTGCTGCAGAACATCCTAGATTAACAATTTTAGTGTTATTTTGTTTAATTACTCCTTACCCTTTCTAATACTGTTTTTTATTAACTGGTAAGTTGCTTGGTTGAAGAAGCCAGAGCCAAAGAAAGGTCTAGATGTCATAAGGAGCTGTGGATGTGAACTGGAAATATACAAAAAAAAAAGATATTTTAGGCTTGAATGAGTTAACTAGTGGCAGTGACCAGACTAGATAAACTGAGAGTTCTTCTGTATGCCATCTGACTGATAAACCCAATGTATTTTTTTTTTGTTTTTAAACAAGATACATCTTTATTAAATTATCATGTATGACATGCAAGTTACATTTATATAAATGAAAATAAACTGTAGCATCACAATCTTAGTTGCAAACATTATACATTACAAACTGTGCCGACACAGCTGTAGCGGCAAACATTATACATCACTTTTAATTTATCTAGTCATTGTCAGTCAGCCATTACGTAGCTCATTCAAATCCTGCCTTCTTTTAAACCTCATTCCTCCTTTGCATGTATTGATCATACATTTCCCATGTTTTTCCTGTGTAATTTGCTCCTACCCTTTTATCTTTGCTACTTCTAGTACAGTTAGTGTAGACTTTGATTTCCATTTTCTAGGAATTGTTTTTTGGCAGTCATCATAATTAGACTCAGCAAGGCCTTAATGTGTCTAGGCAATTCAAATTCTGTATCACAGCTCAAAAAAAAAAGAAATTCCCTAGATGCTCCATTTTGCTCACCCAGCAACTCCGACAGAGCAGTTTGCAAGGGATCTTTAAAGTCTGCCAACTCATTACACTCTCAGAAAATATGTTCCCACTTACGGCTTTTCTTCTCCATTACACCTCCAACATTTGCTGTCTACCTGAGGGAACAATTTTTGGAATCTACTTGGGGTATAAAAATCTCTGTGTAAACACTACCAAGCAGAGATCCAAAATCTTCTAGATTTTGTTGCATATTTGGGAGATATATGTGTATTCCCCCATTGTTTCTTTGTGAATTGCTTATCCAATCTCTCTTCCCAGTCCGTCCTAACCTCCTGTGATTGATTCTTATACTTATCATGCAATATTTTATATGATGTACTAATTATTCCTCGCTTAATGGCAGCTTCTTTTCTAGATTCTACTAAAAACTCTACCAGTGCTGGTCTTTTATTTAGTACTCGCCCCATATTTTCTCTATACTTTGTTATCAGCCTTTGAATGGGAAGATAATCTGTAGTCTAAATAAATTCTTGGCATTTTCCCATTCTATTACCTTACCCTCTCTGGTTATTTTCTCCCATTACCTTGGTTCCTTTGCCAATTTTTTCAAATATATTCCAGCGCCCTCTTGCCTATTGATTGTATCCCTAATTGAGGTTATCCCTATTGGCAGAATCTCCTTTTTCCATTCCCATGTTGGTTTAGTTCTTAGAATACTTTCTGCTACTTTATGAATATAATATTCTGTATGATTATTGTTCTCCTTAAAGGTCTCCATCCATAATCCTAGTCTCTCCTTGATGTTCTTCATTCCACATTGCTGCAGTCCTAACTATTGGGTAGTCCGCTGTCCCAGTCGGCCCGAATACCAAAGTATATGGCTGACGTCGGTCAAGGCGCATTAGACTGACGTCAGGACGTCAGGGTACTAACGCGCATGACCGACGTCATATCCTCAGTCTTTTTTGCCGCATGGTCCGATGCAGAAGCAGTTTTGCGAGTGCAGGTTGGCGTTCTGAAATTTTCTGAAGTCGGAGTTTCAGACCGAATCAAAGTTGGCTAAGTACCCCGTTGGGGAATATTTTGGTTTTTTCTTGCCTCAGTATTTAACCGGATGTCAGAAAAAGTGAATAACTGTATTTCTTGTGGGAAACAGATACCTCATAGGGATTACCATACCTTGTGTATACCTTGTTTAGGGCCTGAGCACGACGTTGTTGGATGCCGCTCTTGTGCTAGATTTAACAAACGCACTATTAAGAGAAGGTTAGACTGTGCTAGGTTAGTTTTTGGGAAGCGTTGTAATTATAAAATGCCGTCGGATGCTCCGGCCGCTTCATCCAAAAGCGCAAGGACAAAGCAGCAAAGCCTAGAGTGGAAGAACCGACAGTCCCGGACGTCGGTTCTTTAGAAGGCTCAGTGGAGCCGGAGGTTCTGCCAGGAATTTCTTTGGAGTCTCAGGGAGAGACTTTACTGTTACAGGATGTGTCCTCTCAGGAGGTAGGCCAGGCTGAAGGGGCTTCTCAGGTGGCTGTTCTTCCCTCTCTTCCTAAGGTGGTTAGAGCCTCCCCTTCTGTTTCCAAGGCTTCTTTGAGAGGCAGGCCAGGTTTAACTTCAGTGGGGGTTTCTCCTAGCTCTTCAGGATCTTTGCCTAAGAAACATATGCTTAAAATGGCAGAGGATTTGATTACTATGATTAGAGGTTCTATGCCCCCTCCTGATGAGGCCTAGGGTGGAACCTGAGTTTGAGAGTTTTGAGCAGTGTTCGAGGCTTCTGAGTCTTGGCTGAAGACTTGCAGGAGTATCCTCCTTATTCTGATTCTGATGTGGATGATTCTACTCCTTCAGCTTCTCCTCCTGAGGATTTTTCATTTTCAGAGACTCTGCATTCCATGAGGGAGCATTTTAAATGGGAAGGTCAAGATTTCTCTGATTCCAGGAAGAGGCTTAGGAATTCTTGTTTTACCCCAGCATAGGCCTTTAGCTATTCCTCCTGTTCTGAATGTGGTGGAAGATGTTTTTGCAGAGGCTTCCCTGAACCCTGATTCTTTGCCTCCTGCCCCAGTTAAACCGGATAGGTACTATAGGGTGCCTGAAGCTCATAAGTATCTTTTAAGAGTCCCAGGGCAGACCCGAAACTGTCTCTCAGGGGCCTAAAGGTGTTAAGGCTTCTGTTGTTAAAAATCCTGTTCCTCCTGATAAAGAGGCAAGGGCTTTGGATAGATGGGGAAAGAAAGTGTATACTTCTTCCACTTTAGCCATGAGGGCGTTGAATTGCTAGTTTCACATGTTAAAATATCAAAATTATCTCCTTTCACAATTGAAGTCTAAGGTGGATGCTCTGGCGGAAGGTATTGAGTGTAAAGAGTTGCAGGATTTAGTTCATGTGTCTGAACAGGTGGGTAAGCATTCCTTGCAATGTGGTTTTGATGCTGTGCAGGCCTCCTCGAGGGTGGCTGCCACTGGTTCTGTTCTTCGTAGGCACGCCTGGTTGAGGGATCAGAATTTAGCTGAGCATGTTAAGACACGGATTTTGGATGCTCCTTTACAGTCTGACGTATTGTTTGGTTCGCCTGTGGAAGCAGTTTTAAAGAAAATGGAGGACAAGGCTAAGTCTATGCAAACTGTTAAAGATTTTTGCAGGTGCAGCCTCCAAGTTTAGTAGAAATTGGCCTACTAAGGGATGGACATATCCTGCTTATGATTCCCAGTCTAGGGGTAGGTCTAGGCGTGGTAGGGGCAGAGCTCAAGGTTCTTTTAGGCCTAGAACAGGAGTTCTCCTGCTCAGACTTCTGGTGAGGGCAGGGGTCAGTCCTTTCGTAAACAGACCCAATGACCTGCCTTTTCAGCTGCCAGTACGTTCTCGTCTGGCAGCACCTTTGGGAGGAAGGTTGGCTCTTTTCAAAGAAAATTGGGATTTAATTACCCAAGACAGATGGGTTTTGGATATCATTCACCACGGTTACAGGTTTTATTTCCATACCTTGCCTCCTTTCAAAGGCATGCCAGACATTCCTCCTCTACAAAGAAAAGAGGCTCACAAGCAAATTTCTCTGTTACTCCAAATAGGGGCCATTCAGCCAGTTCCTGTGCCAGAAAGGGGCCTAGGATTTTATTCTCGCCTGTTCCTAGTACCAAAGAAGGGGAACACATGGAGACCAATTTTGGATTTATCTATCCTCAACACTTATCTGGACATTCCCAAGTTCAAAATGTTGACGTTACAACAGCTTTTACCTCTGCTGGGCGAAGATCACTGGATGGTAACTTTAGATCTCAAGGAGGCTTACCTTCATGTGCCTATCAGACTAAGTTGCAGGAAGTATCTGCGTTTTCGAGCTGGAAATTTCCATTATCAGTTCTCTGCATTGCCCTTTGGCTTATCTACTGCGCCCAGAGTATTCACAAAGGTTCTGGCTCCAGTGATAGCTTACTTCAGGCTAAAAGGAATTCAAATCTATCCTTACTTGGACGACTGCCTGATTCTGCTCAAGAAAAGGAAGACCTTTTACAGCATTTGGAATATGTGATAGCAGTGCTAAGATGCCTAGGGTATTCTGTGAACGAAATAAAGTCCAGTCTAGTACCCTCTCAAGACATGTGCTTTCTGGGTGTGAGACTGAATACAGCAGCCCAGATGGCCTTTTTAACCCCGGACAAACAAAAGAATCTTTCCATTTACTTCCATCAACTATCTCTTCAGTCCGGGCTGACTGCAAGGACAGTCCTTCAAGCCTTAGGGTTCATGGCATCTTGTATTCTGGTGCTTCCCAATGCCAAACTGCATATGAGGAAGCTGCAATGGTATCTCAAAAATGTATGGACACAGCACTGCCAGGATTTGGACACTGTCATTCAAATAATACCTTGCATTCAACAGGAATTTTTGTGGTGGGCTCAGGAATGTCACCTAAACAAGGGACTCTCTGTGACCTGGCCAGAGGCGAGTCAGATTATAACGACAGATGCCTCAGACATTGCTTGGGGAGCTCATCTAAATGGAAGGTGGATACAAGACAAGTGGCCTGCCAGACTACAGCATCTACATATCAACATGAAGGAGATGTTAGCAGTCCAGTTTGCATTAATGGCTTTCAAGGAGTTACTTCTTCCAGGGCAGGTGTTGATTCTAACAGACAACACAACTGTCATGTGGTACATCAACAAACAAGGGGGAACACATTCTTACCCGTTGTGCAGGCAAGCAATGATTTTATGGGAGACTGCGCTCAGCTTGCAACTAACTCTTCAGGCAAGGTTTCTGCCGGGAGCACAGAACTCCTTAGCAGATGTGTTAAGCAGACAAATCATGGATCCCCACGAGTGGAAACTGGATCTTCATGTATTTCGGAAATTGACAGTGTCATGAGGAACTCCAGACATAGATCTGTTCGCTTCTCCACTAAACCACCAGCTGCCAAAGTTTTGCACAAAGAGGTTTCATCACACAGCTTGGAAAGTGGATGCTCTTTCTTTCAGTTGGAAAAATCTTCATGTGTATGCCTTTCCACCTCTGCCTCTTCTCCCAAAGGTGCTCCTAAAGGTCAGACAAGACAAGCCAAGGATGATTTTAATAGCTCCAGATTGGCCTCGGCAACACTGGTACCCATTACTGAGGAGTCTGGTAAGGAAGCCTCCATGGCCTTTACCTTTGATTCCACACCTGTTGTCTCAGAGGGACGGTCACCTGCTCAATGTCAAGCTTCACTCTCTTCATCTAACAGCCTGGCATATTCTGTTTTGAAACACAGCAGGTCTCAACTTCCTCAACAAGTTTTAAATGTGATTATGGAAGCCAGAAGACCTAGTACAAGGAAAGTGTACGCAGAAAAATGGAAGAGATTTTTATTTTGGAGTGCAGCAAAGAATTTGGAGATTTCTGAGCCTAATTTGAGTGTGGCTCTTCAATATCTTACTGAATTATTGGACAAAGGTTTGTCTTTCTCTTCCATTAAGATTCATGCTGCAGCAATTTCAGCTCACTATGATTGTGACCCACCATTGTTTTCGCATCCTTTGTTCAAGCAATTTCTTAGAGGGGCAAAGAATATAAGACCCCCACGTAGAGCTCCTACTCCTGCTTGGGATCTCAATTTTGTGTTGGAGAAACTTACTCTACAACCTTTTGAGCCTCGGCTACTGCTGATTTGAAATACTTGTCATGGAAGACTGCTTTTTTGTTGGCCATTACTTCTGCAAGAAGGGTTTCTGAATTGCAGGCCCTTATGGCGGTAGAGCCTTTTTTGATTTTCCATAAGGATAGGGTATCATTACGCACTAATCCTTCTTTTATGCCTAAGGTGGTTTCTAGTGTGGCTTTAAACCAAACTATTCATTTGCCTACTTTCTATGCAGATCCCCAAAATAAGGGGGAAAAGATTTTGCACACTTTAGATGTACACAGGCAGTTGCGTTATTATTTATGCAGGACCAAGGATTTTAGGCAGTCTCAGCAGTTGTTTGTTTCTTTTGCTTTGAGTTCTCAGGGCAAGCCTGTGTCAAAACAAACTATTTCTAAGTGGATTGGGTTTTGCATTGCATTTTGTTATTCCCATCATGGCAAGGAGATTCCAGCTGGGATTAGGCCTCATTCCACTAGGGCTACTGCCACTTCAACAGCATTTCTAAGGGGGGTGGCAACTAAGGATATTTTGGAGGCAGCTACTTGGAGTTCAGTGCATACTTTCTCTAAGCATTACCACCTTCCTCTCTACTCTAAATCTAGGGCTGGTTTTGCCACAGCTATTTTGCAAGGCATGTTGACAGCTCCTGCTTCCTTATGATTTGCCAGCCTCCCTTACCTCTGCTTTGGGATTCTACCCAATAGTTAGGACTGCAGCAATGTGGAATGAAGAACATAGTACAGTTTTGTACCTACCATAAATGTAGATGTTCGAGGATCCACATTGCTGCAGTCCAATTACCCTCCCTCCTTCCCTCTGTGTTTAGGGGTGGTTGTGTGGGTGAGGTTATACTCTTGTAATTTTGTATATATTGTACATATTTTTGGTGCAGGAGTGTTTGGTGTTTTTGGTTTTGGCCTTGTCTTTTTAGGGTCTTCTGACATCTGGGGCAAGAAAAGACTGAGGATATGACGTCGGTCATGCGCATTAGTACCCTGACGTCCTGACGTCAGTCTAATGCGCCTTGACCGACGTCAGCCATATACTTTGGTATTCGGGCCGACTGGGACAGCGGACTACCCAATAGTTAGGACTGCAGCAATGTGGATCCTCGAACATCTACATTTATGGTAGGTACAAAACTGTACTTTTCTTGAGCCCCCCCCCCCCCACTTTCTTCATCTCTTTCAACTTAGCACAAGCAGAAACCTATAATTCTATGTGTAGGAGCCTTAACTGTGTTGCTCTGAAATAGGTTCAAAGGTTGGTACTAGGCTAACGGCCCAAGGGCCTATACAAGCGTAGCCATAACAATTCCCTGGCTATTTCTTCCTACAGTATTTACTTCCCTGGACCCCTGTCTAGCAGGGTGACTGACGTGATCCCTGGGGTGAATTTCCTATCTCCCATCCAATCATAAAGGTTCCTTTTGAAGAGGGCCAAAGAGGTGCTCTGCTTGACATGTATGGGCAGTCTATTCCAGAGTCTGGAGAGTCTCTGCGTCAGGAACCTATCCCTCCAGCATGTTCACCCATTCAACTCTGGTAATCCAAATCCACCCTGTTCTATTGGAAGAATTATCCCACTTGACTCTTCCCCTCCCAGATAAAATCCTTCAGCTCTTTAATAATTGCTCTTCACAACTTCTCCTCTGGTTGAGAAAAATATGCCTGACCTGTGTATAAAACATTTTAACCACTTGTATCTTATTATCGCTATGCATACAACAGAGCTTCCATTTTCTCAATTTTTGTATAATCTTTTGTTTACTATCTTCCCTCCTACCCTTAGTTGCCACACCAGTATCATTTTTAATCCATACTCCTAAATATTTCATTTTTGTTGCATCCCCATAGGTATGGATATTGGTGAACCAATTCGTATGTCTGTACATAATTTACCGCTATTGCTTTTGTTTTAGCTTCATTAATTTTGTATCCCAACAAGGTTTGAATCTATCTCAATGTTACACAGCACTGTAATGTCCCTTTCTGGTTTTGTCGGGTATAAAATAATGTCATCTCAAATAGAACCAGCTTTTCTTGACTGTCATACTAATTATATCCTTGACTTTCTGAGTCCCTTATTTTTTTGCCAGTGGTTCTAAATATAATGCAAATAAAAAAGGGGAAAGAGGACACCCCTGCTTGGTTCTTCTGCTGAAGCAGAGATTATCAGAGAGGACCCCACCCACTTTAATTTTCACCCCCAGATCCCTAATGTATCCTCCTAATCCACTTTATAATTTTATCAGGGAATACAAATGCTTCCATTGCTCTGCTGATAAAGTCCCAGCTTACTCTGACAAATGCTTTCTCTGCTTCAAGACCCATCAACAACAGTGCTGTTTTCTTACATTCTTCTTCTCTCTGGATCATCACTGTTCTGTTAATGTTGTCAACTGTTTGCTTCTCCTCCACAAAACCACTTTGATCCATATCTATCAATTTGGGCATCACATTTGTTAGTCTTTTAGCCATTATAGACATAAATACCTTATAATCATGATTTATTATTCAAATGGGCCTGAATGAAGCTGAATCTGATGGATCTTTAGCCTCTTAAGGTATTACAGCTACCACTGCTTTCTAACAGGATTTGTTGGCACTTTTCCTCTTCTTAAAATACTGTTAAACAAAACCTTCCAGACCTTTATCAGTTTTTCCCCTCCTAGCTTCCACATTTCCACAGGAATACCCTGAAGACTTTCCTGTAGATTGGTTATACATTATCATTTTTATCTCCTCTCCTCCTATCCTAACTGTTAGTAATTGAGCATCCTCTACCTCTAACCTTGGAATATTTAGTTCTTCCATAAATGTTTCTGTTTGTACCTTTTCTTGATTTCTGTATTTCTCCACTTTATAGAGACTTTCATAGAATTTCCACAATATTTCTAATACTTTTACAGGATCCCTTGTTATCTTCCTTGTTATAGACTCCTTAAGCTTGGCAACAACCCGTTCTACTTTGTTTTAGCTGGTGTACTAAAAGATTTTGGTGCTCTGGCGTTATTATCAAAAACAGTTGCTTAACAGCAATCTAAACTCATGCATATTATTGAAGTAATCCCTTATTTTCTGTTTAGGATTCTGCAGTTGCTCTTCCTCTTGTTCTGTGAGATTTCCCCAAATTTGCAATATGTCAACATTTGTCAGTCCCTGTAAATAATTCTTGTCAGTTCTTAACCATATTTTGTTTTCTTTCATTCCACCCTATTTTTAAATTCCACTTTAATTTTATCTCACTCCCTAGCTATATTTTCAGAAAAAAGTTCTATCTTCCCTAATAGCTCCTGAATAATTTCCACTAACCATTCCTTAAATGTCTCTCTTTTCAACAGATAGATGGGAAAGAGCCAATGTCTCATTTATATTTCATTTCCCTGTGTTTTTATTTTAGTTATTATTGAAGCATGATCTAAAACAGTTATTGGCTGCGTATCAAAACCTTCAATTAAATGCACATGTTCCTGTGAAATACAGTTTCTATCTAGCTTAGCCCGTTTTTGTATCTCAAGGAATAATATGTAAATAGACTCTGAACTCCTAATACTGAATTCACATTTCCATGCCAAATATTTTCATACATTTCTTTAAAAATCTATACTCCTTTGTTATATTTTCCATTCTGCCCCACCCAGACACATCTTCACTGCTGCAAATCATATTCCATTCCCCACCTATAAGTAATATTCCTTGCTGAAAAGATCATAGGAGGTTACTAGGCTATTGTCCCTAAGGCCTCTTCAAGCCTAGCCATGTTATACCCTTGTTCCCTTATGGACCAAGATATATTGTGTATGTTTGCACACGAATCTAAGATCAGCACTGACTGCCCTTGTCTAAGAAGGACATAGGTGAAACCCTCGGTAAAAGTTACGTTTTACTATCCAGTTGTCCAGGTTATGCTTAAATAGGGTCATTGAGGAACTCTGATTTACATGAATTGGGAGTTTCTTCCAGAAGAGTGGCAACCTTTGGGAGACATATTTGTCTCTCTAGCATGTCCTGTTAATATCACAGGCTAGGTTAAGATCCCTAGAGCTAGTGAAACTTGTCCCATTGGATTTGCAGATGTGCAGCAGCTTCATCAAAGCAAGGTTTGAGACCACTCTGTAGGCCATGCACAGGTCACCTCTAAGCAGTCTCTATGATACTGAGTAAAGTGATGGGGCCTTCTGTCTGTCCATGTAGTTTGTGTTGTAGGCCCTGAATTTTCTTGGTGAGAAACCTCTGAGGTCTCTCGAGTTGCTGCAGATGTCTGGTGAGGTACATACAGAAGGGAGCATTGTACTTTATTATTGGTCTGATGAGAGTTGAGTACAGCTTTGGATGCTATACCTTTGCTTATTAGGTGTGCAACGTAGAAGGCCTTTCTTGATGATCAAAATTAAAGCTACTATCAACTTGCATTCCTAAATCTCTCGCCACTGAGTTTGAACTTAGGGGGATATTATTAATGTTGTAATTAGCAGGGGTTTCTCCTTTGCTGAAGGGGATGATAATGCATTTTTTTGCATTTAGTCTGAGTCCATGGCTTTGACACCAATAATGTGTCTGTGTAAGTCCATTTGGTAGTATGTTGACATCTTTTGGGGAACCGATGATTGCACCAAGTTTGCAGTCATCAGCAAACTTGGTAAGCCATAGGCCATCTATTTTTGCCTGGACTTCTGAAAAATAGATACCTAACAGTAGGGAGCCCTGCACAGATCCCTGTGGTGCACCACTGGTAACAAGTCTGCTAGTAGAGTTGGCATCTCCAATTTTGACTGCAGGTGTTCTGTTTGTGAGCCAGTTGGCAACCCATTTAGTGAAGTAAGGGTTAACCCTCAGCTGTGGGATTTTCTCAATTATTTCTGAGTGAGGGATTGTGTCAAATACCTTGGCTAGGTCAGGATAATCAGTGTGAACTGTTTAGCCTTTATCCAGAGCTTTGGTGACATTCTCAAAGTCAACCAGGTTTAGCAGGCAAGGTCTGTCCTTAATGAAGCCAAACTGGGTCAGGTCAAGAGTTTGAAGGTTACCTATATCCTTGTTGATAAGATCCATGATTATTTTCTCCATAGCTTTGCAGATGAGGCTGGTTAGACTTATGGGTTTATATTTCCCAGGGTCAGATTGAGGGACCCCCTTTATGCAAGGGGATTATGGTTGCTGTTTTCCACTCAGCTGGGACAAAGCCAGTGCTTAGACTGAGATTGAAGAGGAAGGGTTGGGAGGGTGGCCTAATGGTTAAGGTGTTTGCCTTGCAAACACAAGGTGCAGGGTTTGAGTCTCACAAGGGATAACTGGCTAGACTTAAAATGGCTCGCAAGGGCAGTTAGTCTAGTACTAATCTATGAACTTATCTATCTATGAACCTAAGAGAATGCTCAGTGGTTCTTCTAACTCCTGTTTTAGGCCATTTACTAAGTGGACTGGGATGTTGTCAAGTCCCATAGAGGCTGTGTTTTTGGCCTTGGACAGTGAGGCTGTGACCTGCTCTCTGGAGATACTAGGCAGAGGGCTGGTGACAGGTATGTTATGAGCTGTGATTGGTGAGGGCAGGGGGGGTGAAGTTTTCACCAAACCTGTCCACTAGCAGGTTGGCAATGTCCTCAGGTTCAGTATAAGTGGTACCATGCTGGCTAGTTTGGCACAAAGCTGGCCCTTCCCTTTTAGATTTTAGATATAACTGTAGAACACTATGTGATTTACCTTAGCTAAGGATGCTAATTTAGTTTCGTAATTAGCTTTAGAGGACTTTACAATATGTCTAATCTGCGTGTTTATGTTTTGTAGGGAGTTCTTCCTTTGCTGGGACCATTCCCTCTCATTCTGTGACAGCAATTTATTTTTCTTATTGTATAACCTATTTATGCTTGACGTCTACCAGGGTGGCTTATTTTTTTGTGAGGATCTCGATTTGATCTTTTCCAGTATGGCTGAGTCTGTACATTTATATAGATGTTTATATAGGCCATTTGTGTGCACTTCAGTATAGGGGTCATTATTGTCTTTGTTGGTAGGGGTATGAAACTATTGGTGCCATCACTCAGTAGGCTATAGTTTTCTCCCAGAATTTTCTTAAGCTCCATTTTAGCATTTTTCAGTAGAATATAAATGCATGCCAATGTAGTCCTCCCCCCTTTCCAGTAGCCCCTTAGTACTGTAAATCTACAATTATTGTCTTTTTTATCCTCTTCTGTTACTATTGAGGCTCTTCTTGCAATTAATATAAGTACTCCTCTCTTCCTTTACCCCAGGTATTCCACAGAATAACCATCCAAAAACCTTTCTTTTCCAAATTCACATGTTCATTTCTTTCCAAGCGTGTCTCCTGTAGCATAGCTATTTGCACTCTACATTTTTTAATATAATTCACTACTGTTTCTTTTTTGTATTTATCTGTGAGACTATTAACATTTAAAGACATTATAATAAGAATCATATTCTGGAGAGATTATTATTCTCACCATTTTTATATAAGAGCTCTTTTGTTAAATATCTAGTTCCAGCTTTTGTGTTACATGCATGCACTGTTTGGCAGGTTAATGTTGTATACAGTTGTTTCTTGTCATCTCCATTTGAGCCTATGTCACATCTTGCAGAACTTTTTGTTTTACTGAAAACTCTCAAACAAAAATACACAGACACACCCAATACCCCCTTAAACCTATTAACTTAACAATAACACACAAAACTATGTACATCTTCAAATATTGAAGTTTTACCTTCCTAATAGAAACAAATGTTCCAAACTGACAGCCACACACAGACTCGAGCTAAACTAAAAAAAAGATTATCCGTGCTAAGACACATGGTAGAGGCCTTGATTCTATTAAGTTCTGTCTGGTTTTGCCTAACTTTATAGCTGTCTCAGCTGGAAAAAACACTTAAATGCTTCAGTAAACATTTTCTCCCAGTTCCCTTTATCATATTGTCTGCTGGAGACGTGAGAACCAGATACAAGAGCTGTTTACTAGAAAAAAAACCTTATAATATTCAAAATTTTTTTTTATTTACTTGTTTTCTCTTAAAACTTGTTACTATATAAAACTAATGGGAGACCACAGAGTGTTTGTGGAGAATGCCTACTCATACACCAAGAAGAAGAGGGATAAATTTATTCCATTATTCAAGGAGTGTTGAGACGCAGGCATGAGATTCAAATTGCTGTACCCAGCTATCTTCAAAATATTTTTCCTGGAGGAACAAAATCATTTTTTGATTATGTATGTGGTAAGGACAGAAGTACAAAAGTTTGTCAAACAAAATGTGAGCTGTGAAACAGAAGAAGATTCAGCTTCTTGTTCTTCTGGTAGTAAAGACCTGTTTATGTTTTCACACTGGGAGAGCTAGAATTAAGCTATTGCTCAATGTGCAGCCATCTTGGAAGTCCTGATAAAGCCAATAATGTTTGTAAAGGTATACTACTTAACATCAAAGATGTAGTGGGTAACCTAGTTTTGAATGATAATTCACTACTAGTAAAAGTAAGTTTTTATTAGCCGTGGTGAGCCCCATCTGTTTTTTTACTTTTGATATTGGATCTGAGAGGGCTCCTTATCCAGGACTGTTTGTTGTGTTTTCTCTGATAATTCACTACTGTTTTATAGCCCACAATTTTTGAATCATCACTTATGACAAACATTTTGTATAAAATAAAACAAACCTTGTTAACATGTTCACAATTAAAACATTATACATCACATATATTCTTGTGTACAATTATCATCAACCAACTTCACATAAATTGCTCAATTCCTGCCTTCCCTTAAACCTCACTCCTCCAGAACATCATTCTGCATGTATTGTTTGTACAATTTCCACTTATTTTTCTATGTAATTTGCTCCCACCCTTTTCTAAAGGTCCCAGTTCCAGTTATTTTGTTTCTGTTACAATATTTGCTACTTGATAATTGACTACTGTTATGTAAAATTGTGGGTCATCACTAAACCAGTTCTTTTTGTATCAATGTGTAATTGAATACATGAGGATAGGGAATTACTTTAATGGGATCATCTGATTCAGTATTTCATGAATGGGATACACTTCAGTAATATTAGAGTACTTTAACAGTAGTAGTTTAGCATGCACAGTTCAGTCACTTATATGCTTTGTAGTTAAACAAATAATTGCCGACAGTTGCCCAGTATACTTCACCTTCATCATCTGTGGTCTTAATGAGGTTTTCTAGCTTTTTCACCGGGGTAGGTTTACTGCTTAGGTTTCAACCCAGCCATTATGAGTCATCACGGGTGGTTTTAATTGTTAGATGTAATAGACAAGTTCTTACCATATCAGTTGTATTAAAAGGAACCACCTGACTTGATGGGTCAGAAACACTTTCCTTTTGTCCATTTGGAGGTGGATAGTCCCCTAGCCTCCTTTAGCTTTTATATTTCTATGTAAGCCAGAAATATATTCATGTTTAGTAGCACTTGTTAGCCATGGGCTACCACATCTTCATTTTTTTCTTGATTTGCAGATGGATTTTCAGTAATGGCAGTGAAAAGGGTTGGTGCAGAGAACCTGGTGCACTTACATAGTCTGCACTTGACATAATATTGTTCTTTGTCAATGTCAAGTATGTGTATCCATCCTCCAGTAAGGGAACAACGTGAAGGATGCTGCAGACTAATGGTTAGTAAAGAGGATAAACCCAACCATAGGACCCACCAAGGAAGGTCTTCTTCTTAGTGCATCTGACAGTGTAAGGGCATGACTGTTGTTTACCAGCTGTGTGAGGTTAGCGCTTTTAAACAGGGGCTCACTTTCCTATAGCCATTTTAGGTTGATATCAGTGTGGGAGATGCAGCTAAAATTTAACATGGGAAATTAGGTCTGGGATCTTTTCAAATAAACAAGAACGAAACAGTAAAGTGAAAAGAGGAGGTCTTTAGGATGCTTGTATGCTCTTGTTGGTACATCAACCTACCAGTGTCTGAACAGTTTGCTATTTAGGGACATACATATTTTAGAGTTGCTTACAGGCATGAGAGGGGCCTGTATTATTTTTTTAATTAATAGGACAGTGCTACTACCTGCTGATAGGCTTATTATCTGAAATAATGTGAGAGTACTGACATATATATTTTGCATCTTGCAAGGATATCAGGTAATTCTTTTTGGAGCCAAGCATCAGTGTGCACAATCTTGATCTGATATTGGAAGCCCTTCTCAGTGAATGAAATTTGGGGTATCATATCCTGCTTGTCCCCAGGCTGGTCATTTTTCAGTTCAGCTCAAGACTACATGTGCTATGACTTCATGTATCTCACTAAGAGAGCATGCTTAGTTCCTACATTGCCTGATTAATTGGTGCTGTTTGTACAGTTTGTAGTTTTGTTTTATTTATTATTAACCAGCACTGTGTGTGTTTGTCCAGCATTTCAGGACTACAGATCAGTTCAATTCAAGACATTTTCCTTGTGTACTGTATACACCTTAACAAAAGTGGATCAGAGCTGTACTCATCCCAAAAGTTTTTTGACTATACATATTTGACACGATAGATCCCATACTCTACAATAATTTTATTATCTGTGGGGTATATCTTGATCTTTGTTCTGTTGGGTTCAGTATTTGTAACAGTAATTCACCATACATTAATTCCATCAGTGTTGCTTTTAACATAAAGTAGAATACAAAAAACAATAAAATAACTGTGCAATGTACAAGAGGCCAGACCAGTTTTATCCCTTATCATAATTGTTCATATTTTCCCCTTTAGAGGTGGGTAATTACTTCTAACTAGATCTCCCTTGTTCGAATGTTTTTCCCCTTTACTGAAGTTTACAAACTCTATTCCTCACCCATTTTACAAATGACATTTATCCTATCCCAGGTACTCATTGTCCGTCTTGGCAGTTTACATTTGTTCTTATCCCCCTTTTTTAGTTTTATTTCCTTAACTTTCTCTTTTCTTTTTAATATCTCCCAATCTTTGTTCTTGCTTTTTCCATTACTGGGTATAGCATTTTTAGCAACTATCAAGAGCTATGCATTTAATGCAACCAATGTTCTAGCAGGTAAAGAGCCCACCCTTTTACTTCAGTCTAGCAGAAACATGGATGACTTTAAATCCATATCAGAACACAGTATCTCATCCACTGTCCTATTTAGATCTAGTGTATACTGGTATAATTCTGTACAGTTGCAGAATGTGTTTCCATGTTCCCTTTTCAGCCTTAATACACTTTCACTGTCTTCCAGTTGTAGATGGGAACATTCCGTCTTCTCAGTGATGTATAGAAATATTAGTGTAAGTATTTCCATGCAAAAATTTGAAATTTCCTGGATTTTATTGGATACCTTTGGGAAATGTAGATTTCCTTCTATTCCTCTTCTACTTAATTCTCTCCCAGCTTGTCATTCCAGTCTCTTCCTTGTTTCTAGATAAAGGGATTCTTAATTTTCTATTAGTGCTTTGCAGGTCTTATTCAGCAACAACTTCTGGCTGATTATATTTGTTCTTACCTCCATTATTAACTCAACTGTACTCTGAAGACATTTCTCCTCTCTCTCTCTCTCTCTCTCTGTCTCTCTCTCTCAAATTTCCTATTAAATTCTGCAGCTAACTCTGTGTATGCCAGTTGGTTCTTATCCCGTAGCTGGAGCTCCTGCTTAGCCTTCTCCCAGGGGATCATCTGCATCATCTGTTCCCAGTGTTTTAGTCTGCTCTTTCTTTTCCTCAAGACCACTATAATGTCTTCAGCTATATTCTCTTTGCCCCTGCTATGTATCCCATAACCAATAGGTAGGACTCTGTATTCCTAAGTATTCACTGTTCTCAATTTCATCAAATTTTTCTAATTTTGTTTAGATACACTTGTGCTTAAGGTACCAACCTCTTTTTCTGTAGGTCCCAGACATTAACCTGCCCTCCCACCCGTTCAACATCATCTGTTTGCAACAGCATTGACTTCCATCTTAGCATATATCCGTGGTCCTGAAGAAGGTAAAGTATCTAACTTTAGTCGGCTTGAAGTACATCTCCAAGTCAGGCATACCCAGACCCCCATTATCAATTGACAACACCAAGTTGTCCTACTAAGCCTCTTCTTTTCTTGTTATGGTTAAAATCTCCTTTTTCTTTTGATGTTTTTTCATATTTGAGTGAAAAAATGTGATTGACCTACATAGAAGACTAACAGAACAGTAAACATCTTTATTAGTTTGGACCCTTACTCTGTATGTGCATAAATAACTTTTTCCATTTCCTAATAATTATAATAATCTTGTCCTTAGTCTTATCCCACATTTCACTGTGGCTAGATCAACATTCCATTTTAACCAGATCCCTAAATATTTCAGGCTACAATCTCTCCATATAAATATAAACGAGTACCAGTTAAATGTAGGGATATAATGCATAGCAATTACCTTGGTCTTCCCTTCATTCACTGCATACCTTGTTGTGTTACTGCAAACATTTAGTTTATCAAAAATGTAATGCAAGTCTTTCTCAGGGTTTGTAATAATATGGTATGAAATTTCCTGCAAACAGGGTAATTTTCTCTTGCTTCTCTCCCCATTTGTAGCCTGAATGTCCAAATCTGTTATTTCCTTAGCTAGAGACTAGATATAGTGCAAGCAGCATCGATGAAATCAGACATCTCTGACTTGTTCCCCTCAACAAGAATATGTCTCTTGAAGCCTTCTCTCCACATTTCATCTTTGCCTTTGCTCCCTCATATATGCAGTTTGTATCTCGATTCAGGTGTTCGTAGAAAAGGTTCACATTTGTTGACTAAGAAATGCAGATCATCAAAGGTATTTAAAGAGTACATATGTACAATGTCTTGAGCCAAGAAACATACCAACATTGGTAATGAACACTTATTTTATTTTCATGGGGAAATTGCACTGTGAAAAAATAAAACACACAGAATTGTAGCATATTCATGTGAATATGCAGCTAATAGAAATTCTAGGCTTATTTCTTGTCTTGTAAGATGGCAGTGGTTGACAGGCCCATCACAGAGGTAAACAGGAGGCTCTATTTGCCATCCATATCAATGCCAGAACTGAGAAAGCTAAGGATAAGGAAGGCAGACACTGGTCACACCATCATGAAGTTATGCCCATCTGTTAGCCTTGCATGTCTGCTGTTTCTATGGACATCAAGGAGTCTACAAGAGGTACAAATCCAGCACCCAACTTGGTGGAGGAGGGGCAGGGTTGTGACTCATGATGTAAATGCAGCCTGAGCGTGGAGACTGGATTTTTGAGCCCTTCAGTAAGTACTTTTTAATGCATTGCTCTTCTTTTCAGACATTTCCCCAAGGATCAACACAGCCATATGGCTTGAAATGACGGGTTGACCATTTTGTTACACACCAGGGATTGCAGATGAGACCACAATGTTTGACAGCTATTTAACTTTAGTTGTTGGGCCTGTTTCTTTTGTGCAGGAGTACATCCTTAGAGATTAGATAGTGGACTGGAGAAGGGGACTGTAGGACTATGAGGTCCTTATTTATGAAACAGATAAGGATAGCAAGGTGTTATCTTCCTACAACTTCCCCTGTATGTGAACTGTACTTTGCAGAAACCCTTAGGCTTATGAAGTCACCTGTGGACTGGTGTGTGGTATGACTATTTAGGGAAGAGTGAGCCTTAGGTATTCCCATTAATTTAACCCATGATTAAAGATGCAGTATTTACAACATTTCAGCTCAGAAGCAACTGGATATAAATCTCTTAAATTTCAAGAAGGTAAATATTCTCTAAAGGTCTTCATGTAGGTATAGTGAGATCCTGTCTAGGCATTCTTTTGTGATCTTTGTAATCTAACATTGACCCCAGAGACTATAACATGCCCCCACCATCCTTCTTGATAAGGAGTCTAAAAGTTTGGGTTGGGTGGATGAAAAATGTCTTCACCTGCCATATTGATGCTGAGATTTCTCATCTTTGTATTTTTATCCATCGTGTTCTACTGCCTTACAGTGGACTAAGCAGTGGTATGCATTTAGCTCTTCCTGATTCAGTACTCAGGGAAAACCTTGTTAGAAAAATTTTCCACAGCTTCTACTGTGGGTTTTCAAGTAATCCACTGTAACTAACTTTGTTGATGCTAAAGCAAGGGCAGTTGACTAAAGTTTGTATCTGGTTAGGGTAGCGTGGTCATGTTGCTCCATTGAAGGATTAGCATTGGACAGCTATTCTGATCACATTCCTTGGAGAAGGAGGTCCTCTTTAAACATGACTGCACGTGGTGGAGGCTTTCCAAAGAAGGAAACAGGCCCTCAGTACTTGGAGGACCTTTGTAATTCACCTGCATTTTTGTCATAGTCTGCCAAGCCAGTCCAGCATAGTCTTTGGCAGCAGTAAACCTCTGAAGAGCTTGGTGCCCAAACATGTCTTTTAGTCAGCTTGAGCTGCCTAACGGTTTTGGCATGTGGAAGGTGCCCTGAAGCTGGGAAAGCTAGCTGTCTGTTATATTCTTGGCAGTTTGCAGGATATAACCCATATAGCTAAGACTACTTTAGCAGTGGTCACTATGATGAATATCTGTTAATAGCTCCATCTGGTTTTGGTCATCGGGACCACTTCAAGTTTTTACAGACAATGCCACAGTCATGTGGAACATCAACAAGTAAGGGGGAACCCGATCATACCGTCTTTGCAGACTAGCCATGTTAGCTTAGGATATAGCTTCATAACACAGTCTTGCTCTACAGGCATCCTAAGTTCCATAGAGCAGAACTGTGTGACAGAAAAGCTGTGCAGGGCTATGGCAGACCCTAACAAATGGAAAGTAGATCATGGGTCTTCCAATATGTGATCCATCTGTGGAGGATTCAGCAAGTAGACCTCTTTGCCTCCTCTCTGAACTATCAATTGTCAAGATTCTGTTCCATGACTCCATTCAAGAAGGCCTGGAAGACAGATGCCTTTTGTTTTCCTTGGACAGGAATGATGATCTTCGTGTTTCACTGTTGCAGTCATTACACCTGGGTTATCTGCCTGCAGGTAGCACTCAGTCGGCCCGAATACCAGAGTCTTGGGATTTCTGCGTCGGATGCTGTCGCCTCTTTCATGACGTCAGGTCATCGGGGGTATAAAACATGCAGACGATGCCATTACATCAGCTTTTCTTGCCACGCGGGAGCCCAAATCAGAGGCAGTTCGCAAGTGCCGGTCAGCCGCTACCTGAAATTTTTGTTTTTTGAGCTTCAAACTTGAAGTCTTCTAAAGCTAAGTACCCCATTGAGGATTCTTTTTTCGTGCTCTAACTGATGTCAGAAAAAGTTAACAATTGTCTTGCCTGTGGAAAGCGAATACCTCACAGAGATTTTCATTCTTACTGCGTCACCTGTTTAGGCCCAGACCATGATGTCCCTCGCTGTCAGTTTTGTGCCTTGTTTAATGCCCGAACTATTCATAGTCTGTCTACCTTTGTTGCTAAATTCTTCTGCTGTTATTCTCTGTATTTCGAAATGGCTTTGGTAAGCCATCCAACTACCGATCTTCCGAAAAAATGTTAGGATAAAGGCAGACCGCATAGGTCCAAAACTGCTGACGACGCTTCTGTTAAGCTAGTCGCCAGTCCGCCGGTACTCAGTGAGGCGCCTTTGCAGCCCCTGATACCAGCTTCTACAGATTTGCAGGCCTCTGCTGAGACCCAATCGAAGTCCGATATGCCGCAGGATGCTTCTTCCATTATGGAACCTGCGGATGCCTCTACCTTGGATGGGTCCGGAGCCGCTGTGCAGGCACCGGCTTCTGAGGGTGTATTCCGACCTTCCGATGTTCATATTAAACTGGCTACTTCATTTCAAATTAAAACAACCGAGTTTCTCAGGCCTAGAGTTCGCACTGCGGCAAAAAAACCGACGACCAATGCGCATGCTCAAGCTCCCATGCCACAGAAACAAATGCTTAGAATGGCTGAAGACCTTATAACTCTAATTAGGGGAAGCCAGCTTTCCCCCTCTAAAAGACAAAAAATGTATTTCCCTTCTGATTCAACAGACCATGAGTCCGATGACTGTGATCCCTCTGATTACCAGGACATACCTTTATCTATCTATGAGGATTCAGATGCTGAGGATTCCATTCCCTCTGCATCCTCTCCAGAGGACTTTTCTTTTGGTGAAACCTTGCATATCTTAAAAGAGCATTTCCGCTGGGAATGCCAGGACTACCCACAACCCAAAAAGGACTCAGAGGATTTTTAGACTTGCCTCAACACAGGCCTCTATCTATATCCCCTGTCCTGGATATTGTAGAGGATGTTTTCATGGAATCCAGTCTTACTCCTGATACTTTACCACCAGCTCCTAGAAAGCCTGACAGGTACTACAGGGTACCTGACTCTCACAAATTTCTCTTTGAGAATCCCACTGTGGATCCAGAGACCATTTTCCAGGGACCTAAAGGTATTAAGGCTACTACAGCCAAAAATCCTACCCCTTCGGACAGGGATTCGAGGGCTTTGGACAAATGGGGCAAGAAGGTATATGCCTCTGCAACTCTTGCCATCAGGGCTTTAAATTGCCAGTTTCACATGTTGAAATACCAGCAGCATATTATGGACCTAATTAAACAAAAAATGTTGTTGCTTCCAAATTATGCAGGAAATAAAGATTTACAAGAGTTAATGCATTCTGCAAACCAAGTCAGTAAACATACTTTACAGTGTGGTTTTGATGCCTTAGAAGCATCTTGCAGGGTTGCTGTTACTGGGTCTGTACTGAGAAGGTATGCCTGGTTTAAGGAACAAATCTTGCCAGACCATGTCAAAGCAAAATTACTAGATGCTCCGTTAAACCAGGAAAGTTTGCTTGGTGCAAAAGCAGAAGAGGTTTTTAAAAAGATGGAGGAAAAAGCTAAATCTATGCAAACTGTTAAAGATTTCTTACAGGTACAGCCACCTAGAGTCAGTAGGCATTGGCCTTCAAAAAGCTGGCCCTTTCCAATCCCTACCAGGTCTTCTCAGCCAAAACCCAGGGGCAACAGACCACCAAGGCTACATTCTCAGGGTACAAAGAGATCTAAACAATGGAGTGCTCCCCCCTCAAAAACAGGGAGTGGTAAGCCAGCCCCTTATGGAAAAAATTCACAATGACTTGTCTGTCATCCTTCCCAGCCATGCCCAAGTACTTGCAGCCCTAGGAGGAAAACTCGCCCTGCATGCAAAAAACTGGATGTCCATTATCCAGGACCGATGGGTCCTAAACATTGTATCCCAGGGATACAGATTCTACTTCCACTCACTGCCAACCCCAAGCGGGTTGCCAGAACTTCCTCCAAACCAGTGGGCAGAGACTCAAAAGCAAGTACTTTCTCTTCTCAGTATCAGGGCTATTCAACCTATTACATTAGAGCAAAGAGGACAGGGTTTCTACTTTCGACTGTTCCTGGTGCCCAGAAAAGAGGGCTCTTGGTGCCCTATACTGGACCTGTCCATTGTCGACACCTTCCTGGTGGTCCCAAAATTCAAAATGCTTACACTACAACAGCTGCTTCCTATGCTAGCCAAGGACTCCTAGCTAGTCAGCCTAGACCTAAAAGAAGCTTATCTGCACATCCCCAGAAGGGAATCTTGCAGGAAATTTCTATGTTTCAGGGCAGGCTCTATGCACTATCAGTTCTCTGCACTTCCCTTTGGCTTATCTACTGCACACGGGGTATTCACAAATGCCTTGCTCCAGCCATTGCATACTGCAGGCGGAGAAAAATTCAAATTTATCCATACTTGGATGATTGCCTGATTCGGGCAGACAGTCCGGAATTGCTACTTCAGCACCTGGCATTTGTAAAGAGACTTCTAACTTCTCTGGGGTACACCATCAACGAAAACACGCCTGGTGCCCAGCCAAAAGATTGTATTCCTAGGAGCAAGCTTGAACACAACTTCCCAGATGGCATTCCTTACTCCAGAAAAGGAGGTTTATTTGACAAACTATTTCAAACTAATGGCCACCAGAAACCCAACTATCTGCAAGAAAAATACTGCAAGCCCAAGGGTTCATGGCCTCATGCATTCTACTAATTCCATATGCAAGACTGCATATGAAGAAACTTCAGTGGTACTTAAAAAGTCTCTGGTGCCAAAATTCTCAGGACCTGGAAACAATTATTCCTATCATTCCTTCATTCCTTGTCTAAGGGCAGAGTTCCTTTGGCGGGCAGAGGGTTGCAACCACAACAAGGGACTCCCTTTCACTCAACCCCTCGCCGCCCAAACCCTGACAACAGATGCATCAGACTATGCATGGGGGGCTCACATGGCTGGCAAATGCATTCAAGGCAAATGGAGCCTAGGACAAATTCACCTACATATCAATCAAAAAGAAATGTTAGCTGTACAGAATGCTGTGATAACCTTCAAATACCTTATCCTTCCAGGACAACTCTTGATAGACAGACAACACCACAGTTATGCGGTGCTTAAACAAGCAGGGGGAACCCACTCTGCAGGTTAGCCATGGCAATGTGGAACACAGCCTTGAGCAACCAAGTGCACCTGCAAGCTCAGTTCCTGCCAGGCAAACAAAATTCACTGGCAGACGACTTAAGCAGAAATCTACTGGACCCACATGAGTGGAACCCAACTCATTCAAACTTCTAAGCCACAGGTGGGGGGGACACCAGAGGTGTACCTGTTTGCCTCCCTCCAAAACCATAAATTGAGCAACTTTTGCACCAGAAATTCCCACAGCCAAGCATGGAAAGTGGATGCCCTATCCCTTACATGGGAAAACCTCTCAATTTATGCCCCCCCCGCCCCTTTTCTCAAAAGTACTGCTCAAGATCAAAGAGGACAAACCAAAGGACAATCCTTATTGCACCAGACTGGCCCCACCAACACTGGTACCCACTCCTATGCAGTCTGGCAGCAGTGCCACCATGGCACCTACATCAGACCCTCTCCCTGCTGTCCCAGCAGGAGTGACAGATTTTGCATCCTCAGCTGCAAACCCTAAACCTAGCAGCCTGGCTTATTCCCTGAATACACCACCAGTAACCCTCAGCAAACAGGTGCTGGACGTCATCCTTGAGGACAGAAGGCCTAGTACTAGGAAATCGTATTCAGAAAAATGGAAAAGATACTGTTCTTGAAGCCAGTCTCAAGGAAAGGACACAGCCGTGCCCACTTTACCTCAAATCCCAGATTACCTAGCAGAGCTGCTCCACAAAGGCCTATCCTTCTCTTCTATTAAGATTCATGCCTCGGCCATCTCAGCTCATTATAATACTGAGCCACGTCTCTTTTCTCACCCTCTGGTCAAACAGTTCCTGGGAGGAGCTAACAATTTAAGATCCCCGAGGAGAGCTCCCAACCCTGCCTGGCACCTTAACTTTGTACTAGAGAAGCTCATGCTTCCCCCTTTTGAGCCTGCTGCTATAGCACAGTTAAAATTCCTCTCTTGGAAAACAGCCTTACTTCTAGCCATCACTTCAGCAAGAAGAGTGTCTAAGTTATAGGCACTGATAGCTGTGGAATCCTTCATTATTTTCCATGCTAACAGGGATTCCCTCAGGACTAACCCATCTTTTATGCCCAAGGTGGTATCCAGTGTGGCTCTAAACCAATCTATCCATTTACCAACCTTTTTCCCTAATCCTCAGAATAAATGGGAAAGGATCCTGCACTCTTTGGATGTACACAGACAACTCAGGTTCTACCTTGACACGACTAAGCCTTTCAGAAAATCGGACCAGCTGCTAGTCAGCTTTGCTACAGGAGCAGAGGGCAAGGCCATTTCAAAGCAAACCATGTCCAAATGGATAGCACACTGCATCCATTTCTGGTACAAACACCATGAAAAACCTACCCCACAGGGGATCAGAACTCATTCTACTAGGGCTACCTCAACCTCTACAGCATTTCTCAGGGGAGTCCCTACCAGGGACATCCTGGAGTTCTGTACACACCTTCACCAAGCATTACCACTTACCTGTCTTTTCTAAATCCAGAGTTGGATTTGCTGCAGCAGTCTTACAAGGCCTGCTAGCCAGCCCTTCTATTACTTGACTGCCTCCACCCTTCCTCAGCTTTGGGAATCAACCCGTGTGTGATGACTGCAACAGTGAAACACGAAGAATATAGTACAGTTGTGTGCACTTACCATAAATGTAGAGTTCGAGTGTATTCACTGTTGCAGTCCTGGTTAACCTCCCTCCAGCCGCTGACTCTTCTATGCTTTCTACCCATCCACTTTTTGGCCATATCTTATGGCTATGGTATTTACTTTTTACTGGAGGTGTTCCACACCATGTAATTGCTTCCTATTTTGGAGGCTCCTGACATTTGGGGCAAGAAAAACAGATGTAATGGCATTTGCTGCATGTTTTATACCCCTGACGACCTGACGTCATGGAAGAGGCGACAGCATCTGACGCAGAAATCCCAAGACTCTGGTATTCGGGCCGATTGAGGGCTACCTGCAGGCAGATAACCCAAGTGTGGTGACTGCAACAGTTAATACACTCGAGCATCTACATTTATGGTAAGTGTATACAATTGTACTTTCCTGTATGCCTTTCCTCTCTTTCTGCTAATATCCAGGGTACTTCTGAAGATTCAGAAGGAATCTCCCAAGTTCATTATGGTGACTCTATTCTGGTCCAGGCAATAGTGGATGTTCATCGTGTTTCACTGTTGCAGTCATCACTGTAGGGTTCTTCCTGCCGGCAGGCAGTCCTCGGTCGGCCAGAATCCCAAAGTCTGGGTCTGGCGTCAGCTGTTCAGTCATGCTCCCTGACGTCAGAGCGCCAGGAGTACAAAGCTGCCAGCTGACGCCATGTTCTCCAGTCTTTCTTGCCGTGCGGTGAAAGCAGTTCGCAAGTGCCGGTCGGCTGACTCCTGATATTTTTTTGTGCTTCAGTCCGAAGACTTACTTCTTCTTCTCAAAGCTAAGTACCCCGTTGGGGAAACTTTTTTCTTGCTCCAGTCCGATGTCAGAAAAAGTTAATAATTGCATTTCTTTTGGGAAGCAAATACCTCATAAGGATTTCCATTCTTACTGTATTCCTTGTTTAGGCCCTGACCACGACATAGCTAGTTGTTGGTTTTGTGCTAGATTTAACCAACGTACGATTAAGCGGAGGTACGATTTTGCTTTTCACTACTTTGGTAGGCGATTTAATTATAAAATGTCGTTGGACACGCTTCCGACTACCGGAGTTCACAAACGACGCAAGGATAAGGACAGGCCTCCAAGGTCCAAATCAGATGACATTACACAACCAGAGCCAGCTTCAGGTTCGGCCGTCATCAGTGAGGTGCTTTCGCAACCCCTGTCGTCGGCCATTTCAGAATCGATAGCCGAAACGGACTCCCACGAGGAGCCAACTAGGCCTTTGAGCACTCCAGCTGCGGGACCTTCGGACAATGCTCCCTCGGATGGGTCCGGAGCCGCTGTGCAGGTATCGGCTTCCGAGGGGGTTTTCAGGCCTACACAGCTTCTGATAAAGGCAAAACCCAGGACAAAGACAAAGACTCCTTCTAAATCTAAGACACCAGCCCAGGCCTCTTCTGATCCGGGACCCAAATCACAGAAACAGTTACTTAAAATGGCGGAGGACTTGCTAACCATGATTAGGGGTTCACATCCCCCTCCAGACAAAAGGCCAAGGCAAGAGTTGGATTATGAATCTTCTGATCAGGCATCTATTTCTTCAGTGTCTTCCTCTGAACAGGAATATTCTTTCCCTCCTTATGAGGATTCTGATGCTGAGGAATCTATTCCATCAGCTTCTCCCCCTGAGGATTTTTCTTTTGGGGAAACTTTACATGACATGAGGGAACATTTTCACTGGGAGGGACAGGAGTACTCGGAATCTAAGAGAAGGCTCAGGGATTTCCTTCTTCTTCCCCAACATAGACCCCTGGCTATTCCTCCTATTTTGGATACTGTGGATGATGCTTTTTCCTGAGGCTAATTTAACTCCTGACTCCTTTCCTCCAGCCCCTGCTAAGCCTGGCAGATATTACAGGGTCCCTGACTCCCACCAGTTCCTTTACAAAAATCCTACAGCTGATCCAGAAACCATTTCTCAGAGTCCTAAGGGGGTTAAGGCTGCCTCTGCTAAAAATCCTATTCCGACAGATAAGGATTCCAGAGCTTTGGAGAGATGGGGCAAAAAAGTGTATACTTCTGCTACTTTATCGATCAGGGCTTTAAATTGCCAATTTCATATGCTAAAATATCAGCAATTTCTACTGTCTGTTATGAAACAAAAGTTAGGTACCATTTCTGCATGTGCAGATAATAAGGAATTACATGATTTGATGCATGCTACTGAACAAGTGGGGAAGCATGGTTTACACTGTGGTTTTGATGCCTTGGAGGCTTCTTGCAGGGCGGCTGCCTCTGGCACAGTCATTAGAAGACATGCTTGGTTAAAGGAACAAAACTTACCTGATCAAGTGAAAGCAAAGTTACTGGATGCTCCTGTTCAGCATAATGTTTTGTTTGGGCCTAAGGCTGAAGAGGTGATGAAGAAAATGGAGGATAAGGCAAAATCCATGCAAACGGTTAAGGATTTCTTACAAGTTCAGCCTCCTAGATTTAGCAGAAATTGGCCAACAAAAAATTGGCCTTTTCCCAGCTTGGACAGGTCTCAGAGGGGTAGATATAGGCGCACCAGAGGGAGGCCTAAAAAACACAGACCTCTTACAGACCTAGACAATGGAGTGCTTCCACCTCCAGGGGTGGAGAGGACAGACCTCAATCATATAGAAAACAGGCTCAATGACTCCCCCTGCATGGCTCCAGGAACTTCTCTCCTGGATGCCCCTCTAGGAGGAAAACTCTCTCTTTTACAACAAAATTGGACTTACATAACCCAAGACAAGTGGGTTCTGGATGTAGTTTCAAGAGGATACAAATTCCACTTTCATACCTTGCCAAGACCAAACAGATGGCCAGACCTACCAAAACACCATTGGTCCGAGGCATTAAACCAGGTGGGATCCCTCATGGCTATGAGGGACATAGAACTGGTTCCACAATCAGAGATGGGGCAGGGCTTTTACTCAAGGCTCTTTCTAGTTCCCAGAAAGCAAAACTCTGGATCTGTCAGTCTTAAATACTTTCCTGGAGATACCAAAGTTCAAAATGCTTACTCTGCAGCATCTCCTACCAATGTTGAGCAAAAATGCATGGATGGTGACACTGGATTTAAAGGAGGCTTACCTACACATCCCTATCAGACAGGAGTGCAGAAAATACCTCTGGTTCAAGGCCGGCTCGAAACATTACCAATTCTCTGCGCTGCCCTTTGGCTTGTCTACTGCGCCCAGGGTCTTCACCAAGTGCCTGGCACCAGTAGTAGCTTATTGCAGACTCAAGGGTATTCAAATTTACCCTTATCTGGACGACTGCCTTATTCAAGCAGACAGCAAGGATGTTTTACTCCAGCACCTGGAATTTGTTCAAAATCTTTTCAAGTACCTGGGATTCACTGTAAACATAAAAAAGTCAAATTTGACCCCCACACAACAGATAACTTTTCTGGGTGCTCCTTTAAACACAACAACCCAGATGGCATTTCTGACATCCGAAAAACAACTACAGCTGGCTTCAACTTTCAAAACCTTGGCTTCTATAACTCAGCTAACTGCAAGGAAATTCCTGCAGGCTTTGGGTTACATGGCCTCCTGCATCCTTCTCATACCAAATGCAAGACCACATATGAGAAAAATACAATGGTATCTAAAAAGTGTATGGTCCCAGCATTGCCACAGTCTAGACACACAGATTGCTGTCTTGCCTTGCCTACAAAAGGAATTCCATTGGTGCACCATGGCATGTCTTCACAACAAAGGCAAAGCCTTCAGTCTACCTCCAGCCAGCCAAGTGTTAACCACGGATGCTTCGGATTACGCATGGGGAGCCCACTTGCAGGGAAAGGGTCTGCAAGGTTTTTGGACAGAGGATAAGAAGCACCTACATATCAATTTAAGAAAGATGTTAGCTGTTCAGAATGCCCTCTTGGCTTTCAGTGATCTTCTACAACCAGGACAACTACTGATACGAACAGACAACACCACAGTTATGTGGTACATAAACAAGCAGGGGGGCTCACATTCCTACCCCCTTTGCAGACTAGCCATGACACTATGGAACACAGCACTAGCTTGCAAAGTGGATCTACAAGCTCAGTTCCTGCCAGGGAAACAAAATACTTTGGCAGACAGCCTGAGCAGGAACCTGTCAGACCCACACAAGTGGATGCTAGACACCCACATATTCAAGACAATTACAGAAGCCTGGGGCTGCCCGGACATAGATCTATTTGCATCCCCCCTCAACCACCAGTTACAGATTTTTTGCACAAGGACTTTTCACAAGCTAGCATGGAAAGTGGATGCACTATCATTCAGTTGGAAAAACCTCAAGTGGTATGCCTTTCCACCACTACCTCTTCTGCCACGGGTGTTATTAAAGATCAAGCAGGACAAGCCCAAGATGATGATTCTACTGGCCCCAAATTGGCCTCGTCAATTCTGGTACTCAACACTGAAGAATCTGTCTCAGGAACCTCCTTGGATTTTGCCTCAGATTCCCAATCTATTGTCTCAACACCAGGGCCAGGTTCTGCACTCTCGTGTCAAAACTGTCAGCCTGGCAGCCTGGCGAATTCAGGATCTATGATTAATCCTCCCCTTCCCAAAAAGGTCATGGATGTTATCTTAGAAGCCAGACGGCCTAGCACTAGAAAATCTTATGCAGGCAAATGGAGGAGATTTTGCACCTGGATGCATGCTCAGGATTCGGATCCTCTCATTCCTAATATCATGTTACATAAGGGTTTATCGTTCTCCTCCATAAAAATTCATGCCTCAGCTATCTCTGCACATTACAATACAGACCCTCCACTCTTTTCGCATCCACTTCTGAAACAATATCTACGAGGAGCAAAGAATTTAAGGCCCCCTAGGACACCACCCATACCTGCCTGGGACCTCAACTATGTTCTGGAAAAACTCACTCTGCCCCCTTTTGAGCCTGCTGCCACAACTGATATTAAGTGTTTATCATGGAAGACAGCTATCCTACTGGCTTTGACTTCAGCCAGGAGAGTATCGGAGCTACAAGCACTCATGGCTGTGGAACCTTACATTATTTTTCACCAAGATAGGGTGTCTTTAAGGACTAATCCTACTTTCATGCCTAAAGTGGTTTCCAAAGTGGCTTTAAAACAAACTATTCACCTGCCAACTTTTTTCACTAATCCACAAAATAAGGGGGAAAGGATCTTGCATTCCTTGGATGTACACAGACAACTTCGTTTTTACCTGGACAGAACCAAGGATATCAGGAAAACAGAGCAACTGTTTGTTTCTTATGCAGCAAACTCCCAAGGCAAAGCCATTTCAAAACAGACCATTTCTAAATGGATTGCGCATGGAATCAGATTTTGTTACTCTCATCATGGAAAGCAAATCCCAGGAAAAATTAGGACTCACTCTACCAGAGCTGCTGCTACTTCAGCTGCCTTTCTCAGGGGAGTACCTACCAAAGATATTTTGGAAGCTGCAACTTGGAGTTCAGTGCATACTTTCTCTAAGCACTATAATCACCCTCTTTACTCTAAGTCTAGGGCAGGCTTTGCTTCTGCAGTCTTGCAGGGCCTTCTAGCCGCCCCTTCTTCTCTATAACCACCACCCCTTATCTCAGCTTTGGGATTCAACCCTACAGTGATGACTGCAACAGTGAAACACGATGAACATAGTACAGTTGTGTACACTTACCATAAATGTAGATGTTCGAGTGTCTTCACTGCTGCAGTCTGGGTTACCCTCCCTCCTGTCCCCTCTTATACTTTCACTAGTGTGCTTACCTACTTCACCTTTCTTCTGAGGTGTATTTGCTACAGGCTATAGGGTTTCTGGTTTGTTATTTTTTTGGTTTTTACTATTGGCCTTCATTTTTAGGCACCTGACATCTGGGGCAAGAAAAACTGAAGAACATGGCGTCGGCTGGCAGCTTTGTACTCCTGGCGCTCTGATGTCAGGGAGCATGACTGAACAGCCGACGCCGGACCCAGACTTTGGGATTCTGGCCGACCGAGGACTGCCTGCCGGCAGGAAGAACCCTACAGTGATGACTGCAACAGTGAAGACACTCGAACATCTACATTTATGGTAAGTGTACACAACTGTACTTTCTCCCTACTTTTGGAAATGGCCAGAGGCGGTTATCACAAGCTTCCTCACAGACTGGATCTACTCGCACAAGAATAGGGTGTTTGATGTACCCAGTTGTAAGTCAGCTTCAGTTGACTGCTTCAGTGATATGGTCTTATTTCCTTTTAGGCACATGCTTACTGAGGACGTGCATCAGGTACTAATGGAAGCAAGAAAGCCTGCTACTAGAAGATCGTATATTAGCAAATGGAAAAGGTTTTCTAGTTAGTGCCAGCAGCATAACCAGCACCTATTCAGGACTAGTTGTTTTCTGATTTTGCAATTTTTGTGTGAGGTACTATCCTATGGCTTTTCTTATTCCTCTATCAAGGTTAATTTATCTGCCATTTCAGCATGTCTGCACATTGATTCCTCCTCTTTCAATGCAGTTTTATGACAAAAAGGTTTTAAAAGGGGTTTTGCACAATAGGCCACCAAATAAACTGGTGACCCCTCCTTGGGATCTTAATTTTGTGTTAGAGAAGCTAACACCTGCTCCATTGAACCAGCTAACCTGGCTGACTTCAGGTTCTTAACATGGAAGGCAATTTTTCTTATTGCTCTGAATGCTGCAAGAAGAGTATCTGAGTTGCAAGCTCTTATGGTGCATCAGCCATATCTCATTTTCCACAGAGATAGGGTTTCTTTGAGAACTAATCCTTGTTTTAAGCTTAAAATGTGTCCGAGTTTACTTTAAGCCAAACTATCCGTATCCCTGTTTTCTTTCCTGAACTTAAAAATGAGGGAGAAGGGATACTCCATCCCTTTGATGTCCACAGACAGCCCAGGTACTATCTTGACAGGACTAAGTCTTTCTGATCGTTGGATCAATTGTTCATTTCTTGTGCAGGTAAGAGGAAGGGACAGCTTCTGACAAAACAGACTTATTTCCAGTTGTCTAAGGCTGTTACCTTTTGTTATACTAAGTATAACAAAACTATTCCAGGCAAGGTCAAGGCCCACTATGTTAGGGCCTTGTCTTCATCTGTGGCTTTTTGGAAAGGGGTGGATTCTAGAAGCATTCTAGAAGCTGCTACTTTGTTCTTTATGCATATTTTACAAAACAGTATAAGCTTGATTGCATCTCTAGGTCTAGGCTTTGCTAGGACCATTCTTCAGGGGCTCCTGGACTATTTTCCTTCCATCTCCCAAATGTAGTAGGCTAGGGTAATCAATTCACATAGCCTAGGCTACTGCAGCAGTAACTAGTGTGATGAACATAGTGCAGTTGTGTAACTAAGCTTACCATAACAGTAGATGTTCAAATGATCACTGCTGTAGTCTCCCTCCATTCCCTTTGTGTTTTGGTTTGTGTTTTATGCCAATCTTTGTACATTTATTTTATTTTATTTTTGTTTCTAGCATTATCCTTTCAGCGTTTAGTCTCCATCTGTCTGTTGACAGAAAAGCTGTTAAGGCTTGTCACCCAAATTTATCTTCTAGTATTCTCAGCTCGAACTGCCTGACAGTTTTGCTGTGTGGAAGGTATCCTGAAGCTTTGTAAGCTTGACCGACTTTTGCATCCTTGGCACCTTAGCAGGATAAAACTCATATAGCTAAGGCTGCTGCAGCAGTTGTTATTTGAATATCTGACAGTGTGGTGAGTTTGCTTGCACATCTGTACTTTCAACTTGTGAGTCAGGAGTGCTACCTAATCAAGTCCAACAACAATGTCTGCTGTATGGCACCTACACAAACAGTGCAGGACAAAGATATTCTTCCTGGCAGAGAGGTAGTGTGCATCTTGTATCGAGCAGGTCATTGAGGAGGCATCACCTTTACAGCATTTCATATGTCTGTGGAGGGGAGTGTACTGATGGTCTTGCTAAACTGTTCCTCCATCCTTTTGTAAATATTAAGAGTTCCTATTGAATTCCAAAATCACAAACTAAGAAATACTTGCTACTGGAAGCCAAATAGTCCAAAACCAAGCCATAGGAACTTCAAATGTTGTTCAAAAAGTGTAATACAATCCAGTAAAAGTGTAAAACAGGTTTAAGCCAAGAAATGCTGTAAAATCCAGTAAGCGTATAAGCGCTTTTGTTTTAAACCCTTTAAAACTTCATCAGATACAAGTTGTAACAGTTCTAGAGCCATTTAAGTAAATTTCATTGGTCATGTGATCCTTTTGAAATTTTAAAGCAGCATTCCCCTATTATACGCATCCCACAAAAAAGTATATATTGTCATTAAATTCATGCCCTAGTATACACGCATACTAGGGCATGAATTTAATGACAATATTATAAGTATTTCTTAGTTCCTATTGAATTGTTGACAGCTTAGGTTGTCGAATGCTTAATCATCGACACCTAAGCATTGAAAGCTTACAATAATGAACGGCCACATCATCAAATTCTTTCCTCTGGGGGTGTGAGGGGGGGGGGTGAAGCCACCCACTATGTTTGGGTGTGTTTATTTTGTTTATGGACGGCCACCCGAATTCTTTCCCGAGGAAAGAATTCAGTGATGTGGCCGTTCGCTATTGTTAGCTTTCACTGGTTAGGTGTCATTGGTTTAGGATTCGACAATCTAAGCTGTCGATGTTATGTTCTAGATACAAATATTAGACTTACAGTCCAGATTACCATTGAGGAGACTAAGCCAAATTCACAATTGCCCCCCAAGACCCGTCTGACTAAGGAAATTGCTCAAGGTCACATTTTAGGCGAATGAAGCCTGAGGGAATCAAACTCTGTACTACATGAGCTGCAACTCACAGCCTTAACCCTGTGCACCAACTAACAGTCTTTTGGTCAGAATCATCATCTTATGTAGTACCCCAGAGTGTACCCATTTTGCCCCATGGAAACACCCCATTTCTCTTTGGTCTAGAAAGGCAGGAAGTAATTCATAGTGGATGCTTTCTCTCTTCTGTGTCAGAGGAGATTCCCCTATTCCTTACAACCATTTCTGTGCTTAATTGCAAAGTTCAGGCAAGAAATACCAGTGTTCATCTTTTTTTGTCCTTAGTGGATCAGAAGGGTATGGGTTCATGCACTCGAGTTTTTGGCAGTACAGGAAGTCATCATGATAAAAGCCAAGACTATTACACTCCTGAAGGATGACAACAGACTCCACCTCATAGAATAGCTCCAAGTTTAGATACTTGACTTGCCTGGATGTTGCAGCAAGGTTTTTTAGTGTGAATGCAATTGTCTTGAAGACTTTTGCTTGCTAATTTAAGTTTTCTAAGCAAGATGTTCTCCACCTGGAAAGACAGCTGTGCTTTACTACCTAAGTTGATCAGTTTACAAGTTGTTTTGATGTATCTCAAACACCTTTATAACTTGGGCCTTAGTTATTCCATGGTCAAGGTCCATTTATATGGCATTCTGTCCTTTGTGACCTTGTGGAATGCAGTAGTGTGGCCAAGCTCATGCTAGTTGAGGCATTTCTTAAAGGTGTTCATCTCTTCCTTCTTTGGAAGAACCCTTATTTTCCTTTGGGCATGAATTTTGTGACTGAAGGCTGTGCCATCTTCCTTCTAGCTTCTGATTTTTGTGTCTGTGAAGCTTGTCCTTTGGAAGATGCGTTTCTTTGTGGCCATCATCTCAGCTGACAGAATTTTGAATCTTCATGTCCTTATTTTTAGGAAGCCATAGTTGTACTCTCAGAAAGTTCACATAGGACTAAAACCATGTGTTCATCCAAAAGCATTGCTAAAATATGGAAACTATTCCGCCCTCCTCATTATTTTCTGTGGTGAGGTAGAAACTATGAGAGAAACTACCATTATAGGTTTGTAGGTGTGTACTAGACTAACAAAACTACGAGGGTGTTTTTAAGCCTAGCCATGCATCCCAAATCTCTGACAAGTTCTGGTACCAATGATAAGTGAAAGTAAGGGCTTGGGAGATGAAACATTTACATGCAGTTGCCTGGGAGATGAGCAGTTTACAGTCTGCAGAAAGCACCAAGTTTAACAAACCAAAGCCGAAACTGGTCTGTTCTTGTTTATTTTGTGGTTCCTTATATGCTTAACTAATTAAATTAGTTTCACAGCTCACAGTTGCTGGCTTCTTTTCTTTTTTCAGTTTACAGTCTGCCTATATCCATTAGAGACGTAGGTGCCAAACCAGGGATGAATTTTCTGTCCCCCATCCAATTGTCAGAGTTGCACTTTAATTAGGTTAGGAAGGAACTCTGCTTCATGTGGCTGGGGGAACCTTTTCCAAAGAAGGACTAGTCTCTGGGATACATACCTGTCTCTCTAGCATGTCCTAATTATATCACAGGTAATGTTTAAGTCTTTAGACTGGGTAATTCTGGTGCTGCTTGTTTTATGGATGTGCATGAGGTCTATCAGGTTGGGGTCCAGCAATGCCTTATATACCAAGCATAGATCTCCCCTCAGTAGCCTGTAGGAGACAGAATACAGTGATAGGGCTTTGAGGTACATACCAAAGGGGAGATTATACTCAATGATAGGTCTAAAGAGTGCTGAATGTAGTGGAACAGTAACCTCCTTGGACCTAGATGTCATACCTGTGTTTATAGGTTACACAACACAGAATGATTTCCTCACTACTGTAGACATGTGATGGTTAAAGGCTAGATTACTGTTTGTGTGTCCCCCCAAGTCACTGACTACTGGGATTGACTCTGGGTGTGTTGTCTGTATGATAGTTACCAGGGGTGGATGGCCTGAAGGATATTGTTATGCATTTCTTAGCATTTAGTTTTAGTCCATGGTTTTGACCCGTTATTTGTTTGTGTAAGCCCATCCTGGAGAACATTAGTGTCAGTTGGGGATTCTGTAACTGCTCCTAATTTGCAATCATCTGCAGATTTGGTCAGCTGGAGGCACTTGACATTGACTTTTGCTTCAAAGAAGTAAATGCCAAATAGGAGTGGTCCCAAGACCGATCTCTGAGGGACTGTGCTTGTGAATAACCTCTTTGTAGAGGCAGACTCCCCAGTTCTAACGCCTTGGGTCCTGTCTCTGAGCCATCTGACTGTCCACTGGGTGACATAAGGGTTATATCTAACTTCTTGAGTTTATCAGCAATGCCCGAGTGGGGTATTGTCAAGTGCCCTAGGCCAGGTCACGGTAGAGAATGTGAACTGCCTTTGCCGTCATCCCTGAATTTGGTTACCTTCTGAAAGAAATCCACCACATTGAGTAGGCATGAACTGCCCTTGATGAAACCAGATTTGGTTGGGTCTAATGTTATGAGGTTTCCTGTGTCATTATTGATCATTTCCATGGTAATTCTTTCCAGGGCTTTGCATATGAGACTAGTGAAACTTGTGTGTCTGTAGATTGCCACCTTTGTGCAGAGGGATGAGGGTTACTGTTCTATATTTGTGAGGCATAAAGTCTGTTTGGAGGCTATGGTTAAATAGTGATTCCAGAGGGCCTGATAGGTCATGTTTCATGCTGTTTAGAAGGCATCTTGGTATATTGGCAGGGCCCATCAATGCATTGTTCTTGGTCTTAGAGAGAGAGCATTAAGGACCTGTTTCCTAGTGAAAGTAGGAGGAGTTGTATTTTATGGTATTTCCTAAGGGGAGGTTGAGGAGAAAGGGTTAAAGTTGGAGCTGAAATTTTCAGCCAGGTGGTTTGCTATATCTTCTGACTTAATAAAGTTGGCTGTATTAATAATTACCTGTTTAGAGTGTATAGATAAGGGTTCCTAAAAATAAGACCATGAGTTGATATTCATGGCAATGCATTATAGTATTTGCTCGCTGTTTGTGATTTACTATTCCCAGATGTGAGTCGTGACTTTTTTTGCATTTGTCTTTTCAGTTACTTGTGAACAATTTTTTGTCAGCTTTAAACATTTAGCCCTGGGCACACCATTTTTTTCTTCCCTGAAAGAAAAATGAGTGTTTTTTTTCCTTGCTGATGTTTTTTGGACAGCACAGCTATTCATTGTAATGTCTTCCCGTAACATCACTTTGACGTCAGTGTCAGTACATCCCTGGACTTTTTTTTTTTCTTTTTTCCTGTAATTTGTAACTATAGATCTCTAGTTCTGATTGCATTTTATGCTTCTGTGGCTTACATACTGCACTGTACATCTTTCAGTAACAACAAGACTTCTAAGTCAGTGTCACTGTATCTCTGAAGTTCTTTTACGTTTCTGTCATTGGTAACTGTACTTCTCTGAGTTTATATGCTGTACTCAGCATATCTGCTGCGTATATTTTTATGGTGATCTGTATTTCCCTTTCAAATGATAGATGTGTGGGTGAAGTAATATCCTTTGCAGACTTGGAGATGTCTTGTGCAAAGAGTTTCTAAATATGCTTTGCTGTGTTTTGTATTCTACTCCCACCTGGTCGACTTTACCACAGATTAATTCTTGGAATGTTTCATATCCATGCAATCCATGCAATGTTGTAAAAGTTTCTTTTCTGCTGGAACATACATCTTGTGCATCTGTAAATGTTGATGACCAGTGGATTACTTGTATGCTTTCTTGTAGGATCACATTTCCTGTACCATTCCGACTTGTGTCAACTTGCAGCAAAACTGGCTTATTCACATAATAATACTTTAATACTCACACACCCGTGACTAGTTTTTTGAGCATTTTAAAGCTGTTTTTTTTCCATAGCTCCATTCTAAAGCTGGAGTTCGCTGTTATAGTATCTTTAGGCATGGTTACTTTACACATATTAGATGTAGAAACCTCAAGAATGTTGGTTTATCTTCTGGCTTTGGCATTAATTTAGTTGTTTGGACTTTTTCTGGATCATGTTTCAGATCCCCTGACATTAGACTGCGACTGTTGTTTTCAGATTTGTCAGTTTCACTTTACATTTGCTATTATTTAATTTGAAATTATGCTGTCTTAATCTGTTTAGCAGCTGTATCACGGTCTTGTCATAGTCTTCATATTTCTGACCCCACACATTTATGTTTGCAACACCTTCTCAAGACTTCGGTGACCAGTGACTAATCTCTTTAGAACATTTCTGGTGCTGAGGAAATACCAATTGGAAATCTAAGGAATCTGTACCTTCCCAATAGCATGTTCAATGTATGCATTTTGGAGTGTGTGTCATCTGTCAAAACCCCTCATTTGTATCTAGTACTTATAAAAACATATTGTACCCGAGAGTTGTTCTGAATATATGCTTCTGACTTGCTGCTTTCTTGCACACACACTAATGTTTGCAAGGCTGAACTTGTATGTTGTTACTTCTCACATTTTCACCTACTCAGACTTTTGCTTCAGTTTTTTTCAGCTTTCCCAGACTTTTGCTTCAATGTAAACCACGAAGAAAGAAAAAAAATCAAATTTTCAAGCCCTTAACCTCTCTTAAATCACAGCAAACACACAAAACTATGTACACTTTCCCAATAAGATGCTTCCCACCCTCCAAATAGGAACAGTTGTCCAAAATTAATGCTTGCAGCTGCAGTTGTTACTTATTTTAAAGTTAAAGTTAATAATGCTTAAGTGCATGTTAGAGCCTATGTTCCCACTTATATACACTGCTGCCTGTTCTCTCTGTTCCACTCCCAGATGTGAAAAAAATCATGTTTTCAGTAAATATTAGCTTTTAGCCTTAAGAAAAAGTGCACTGGCAAAACCTCTGAATAAATAAACTGATGAGGGTAACTATTCACACACCACAATTTCATGTATCCATTATTCTCACTGAACTGCTTGGCAATAACTGTTTAAAAGTTTTGCACTGTGTAGCTTTCACTAAGAATACAGAATTTAGACCTCTCATGATTAATTATATGCTCCTGGAGCCTACTTGCCTCCAACTAAATCTGGGCTGGTGGAAGAAAACAGCTAGTGACTTTGCAAGTGCAAGAAAGAACTCTTGTCAATTTCACTCAATCACATTATTCAAATCTGTCATGATTAATTGCTGTCTGCTGCACACTCTTTCCCTTAGATTCAGAAAGGGTTAATACAATGAGGAATCCTTGACTCAGAATGTTAATGCATTATGCTAATCCTTTCCCATTTAGAGGCTACTTTATTGCTGTGTTTTTAGCCCTTGTAGAAGCCTCAGTGTGGAGAGTGGTCTCTTGGGCTAATCCATGTGGCTAAAGCATCAGACTTGGGGAAGTGTCCAATGATAATTAGCCACTTGCTATCTCCCAGAAATGGCCACAGCTCCAATTTGCTTAGCCAAGCGAGTCAGAGAAAAAAAATGACCACCATTAGTACACAGGCACTTTAAATCCCACGCAGGTACTTGCTGGGCAGGTACTTTTCTCAAAGACTTGGAGGTGTGTGTATTTGTATGGATGTTTGTGTTGTATCTGTAGGGGCATGAATGACACTGCATGTGTGTGTGTGTGTGTGTGTGTGTGTGTGTGTGTGTGGGGGGGGGGATACCTTTGCTAAGGCAATGTATAGGCACTAGCCCAGTCATGTTTGACAGAGCTAGTGTTTGATTTAGAGAAACGGTAATGAGCTGATAATGAGATCTTTTTCTTTATAGCCATACCTAAGAGTGAATCACATTTTCTTACCATCGTGCCAATTTACAAACTCACAGTAGGCAATTAGCGCAAGCAGAAGATTTTATTCAGTCATGGAGCTTGTCTGTAATGAAATGCAGGTGCTAATGGGAAAGGAAAATGGATAGTAACTGCAAATGCAAGAAAGAAGTACCATTTTGCATGCTTTTCATCATGTGCTCTTGCTTTTCAAGCTCAGTTTGCCTAAAAATGTGTATATAACTTAAACTAAGGACATCAATGTAGACATCTAACTTCATAAAATAAAGAAAATTAATATGTTTTAGATCGGAGAGTGGTGATTGGAGCAGATTTCAATAGGCATGTTGGTGAAGGGAACAGAGGAATGAGGATGAGGAAGTGATGGGTAGGCTTGGTGTTAAGCAAAGGAATGCAGAAGGTCAGATGGTAGTGGATTTTGCAAAAAGGATGGACATGGCTGTGGTGAATATGTATTTTAACAAGAGGGAGGAAAATAGGGTGACATACAAGAGTGGAGGGAGATGCACACAGGTGGATTATATCTTATGTAGAAGAGCCAGTCTGAAGGACATTGGAGACTGTAAAGTGGTGGCAGGGGAAAGTGTAGTTAGGCAGCATAGGATGGTGGTTTGTAGGATGACATTGGTGATCAAGAAGAGGAGGAGGAGTGTGAGGGCAGCACCAAGGATCAAATGGTGGAAATTGAAAAAGGGTAATTGTGAGGTGGAGTTCAGGGAAGAGTTAAGACAGGCACTGGGTGACAGTGAAGAGTTACCGAATAGCTGGGTAACTACAGCAGAGATATTTAGGGAGATGCCTAGAAAGGTGCTTGGTGTGACATCTGGAAAGAGGAAGGAGGACAAGGAGACCTGGTGGTGGAATGAGGAAATACAGGAAAGTGTACAGAAAAGAGGTTGGCGAAGAAGAAGTGGAATTGTCAGAGAGATGACGAAAATAGACAGGAGTATAAGGAGATGAGGTGCATGGCAGAGAGAGAGGTGGTGAAGGCTAAGGATAAGGCGTATGAAGAGTTGTATGAAAGGTTGGACACTAAGGAGGGAGAAAAGGACCTGTACCGATTGGCTAGACAGAGGGACCGAGCTAGTAATGATGTGCAGCAGGTAAGGGTGATAAAGGATAATGAGAGAGAAACGTACTGACAAACGAGGAGAGTGTGTTGAGCAGATGGAAAGAGTACTTTGAGGGGCTCTGATGAATGAAGAGAATGAGAGGGAGAAAAGGTTGGATGATTTGCGGATAGTGAATCATGAAGTGCAGTGGATTAGCAAGGAGGAAGTAAGGATAGCTATGAAGAGGATGAAGAATGGAAAGGCTGTTGGTCCAGATGACATACCTGTGGAAGCATGGAGGTGTTTAGGTGAAATGGCAGTGGAGTTTTTAACTAGATTGTTTAATGAAATCTTGGAAAGTGAGAGGATGCCTGAGGAATGGAGAAAAAGTGTTTTGGTACCGATTTTTAAGAATAAGGGTGATGTGCAGAGCAGTAGTAACTACAGAGGGATTAAATTGATCAGTCACAGCATGAAGTTATAGGAAAGAGTAGTAGAAGCTAGGTTAAGAAGGGAGGTGATGATTAGTGATCAGCAGTATGGTTTCATGCCAGGAAAGAGCACTACAGATGCGATGTTTGCTCTGAGAGTGTTGATGGGCAAGTACAGAGAAGGTCAGAAGGAGTTGCATTGTGTCTTTGTGGACTTAGAGAAAGCATATGACAGGGTGCCTAGATAGAAATTGTGGTATTGTATGAGTAAGTCGGGAGTGTCAGAGAAGTATGTAAGAGTGGTACAGGATATGTACGAGGGTAGTGTGACAGCGGTGAGGTCTACGGTGGGAGTGATGGATGCGTTTAAGGTGGAGGTGGGATTACATCAAGGATCAGCTCTGAGCCCTTTCTTATTTGCAATGGTGATGGACAGGTTGACAGACGAGATCAGACAGGAGTCCCCGTGGACTATGATGTTTGCAGATAACATTGTGATCTGTAGTGAGAGTAGGGAACAGGTGTAGGAGACCCTGGAGAGGTGGAGATGTGCTCTAGAGAGAAAAGGAATGAAGGTCAGCAGTACTAAGACAGAATATATGTGTATGAATGAGAGGGAGGATAGAGGAATGTTGAGGATGCAGGGAGTAGAGGAGGCGAAGGTGGATGAGTTTAAATACTTGGGATCAACAGTTCAGAGTAATGGTGAGTGTGGAAGAGAGGTGAAGAAGAGAGTACAGGCAGGATGGAGTAGGTGGAGAAGAGTGTCAGGATTGATTTGTGACAGACGAGTACCAGTAAGAGTGAAAGGGAAGGTCTACAAGAGGGTAGTGAGACCAGCTATGTTATATGGGTTGGAGACAGTGGCATTGACAAAAAGGCAGAAGTCAGAGCTGGACGTGGCAGAGTTAAAGATGTTAAGATTTGCTCTGGGTGTGACGAGGGTGGACAGGATTAGGACTAAGTATATTAGATGGTCAACCCAGGTTGGAAGGTTTGGAGACAAAGCCAGAGAGGCAAGATTACGTTTGTTTGGACATGTGCTGAGGAGGGATGCAGAGTATATTGGGGAAAAAGATGCTAAGGATGAAGCTGCCAGGTAACAGGAAAAGAGGAAGGCCTAAGATAAGGTTTATGGATGTGGTGAGAGAGGACATGCAGGTGGTTGGTGTGACAGAGCAAGATGCAGAGGACAAGAAGAAATGGAAACAAATGATCTTTTGTGGCGACCCCTAACTGGAACAGCCGAAAGAAGAAGAAAAACTATGTTGTAGATCTCTATATAATATGATCAATCCAGTTTTACACCCACATTCAGGAGTCCACATCATAAGATTTTATGAACTTTAACTTGCTTCTGTCCAGCTCTTCGTATGTTGCTACAAAGTAAAGCCTGTTTACTTTACAATTAAGGACAGATGATCTCTGGCTACCTCTTTCTATCTCATCCTTCTTATTGTAAATACTTGAAACATATCTGTAGCAAATGTATTTAACTTACTAGAGATTCACTTACTAATTGTTAACATCTTTCTTGTATGCATATGCTTTATAAGCTCATTTGAATAGCTACTTAAAGATGATTCTATTTTTCCCCAGTCTTTTGTCTTATTACTTTACATATTTCTTATTTCTCACTTTTTAAAACACTTCCAAGTGTATTTGATTAATTTCTCCTCTATATTGCTGGAAACTGTTTCTTGTATTAAAAATTAACCTTGAACTGCTCTTTGCTGCACAGCTGGAAAGGTTGTTTCTAGCCAGAGCTTTTTCTTCCTTTCTAATTGGTTTTCACTTACTTTCTCCAGTTTTCTTCTTTTATGGCATCCAGGCAGTATAATTCCTAGCCAATAACTTAAGTTTATCTAGATTTACTGGCTTTTTTAACAGTTTTTTTTTTGTTTTCCACACTTGGTGGACTCTAATCATTGTGCTACTCAGTAAGCAGCCATCTTGGAACCTATTTACCTGTGTTTTGATTAACATATTGAAACAATATTTGAACATAATTTATTTGATTTGGGGTACTTTATCACATCACTGTTTGGGTAGTTAAAATCCCCTACAAGGATTGTATTTTCATTGACTTTTTACTTTCAGGAATTTAATTAGGAATTCTTCTGGTTCTGTAGGGGACAGAGATGTTGTAAGATAGAGATGTGCAAAGTTATATTCAACACCTTTATTAATTATTATATGAAGAGTTTCTCCATCCAAGTTTTTTTTTTTTTTTTAGCTTTTGCCTTTTATATATTCTTTTACATTTTAAAAAGACTGAGGCACTACCACTATCTCGCATAATGCAACAGTGAATGCAGCTATACTCATATTATGCATTTTGTATAGTTTTATTGTAGTTAAGTAATAGCAGAAATATCTACAGTCAGTTATGTTTTTTTACACATTGCAGCTCTTTTAGAGGCTAGAACTCTGAGTATGAGTCATATTTAGGAAAAGCAAACGTATCCAAGGTATTTTTTGCATGACAGTGTTGAATATTTTATTTTGAGCTATCATTTGTGTTATTGTTTTTTTGTGTATATCCTACCAGGTGAATTAAAAAAAGAAACATTTATTCTGAATGGAAAACATTATGTGACAGTAAAGTCAGTGATCCCAGAAATTACACCAGTGATAATTGGGTATGTTTTTCTGTTACTTTTGCTCTTTAGGTTTTCTTTTTGCCACTAAGTAATACAATCCTCAGTTGTTTTAAAGATGGTTCTGTCTTTGCGTGGGAAAGCGACACACTGCACTGTAAATACCAGCTGCCCATACCCGAAGAAGTAACAAAGATGCCTTACAAGACTTTTGCAGTTACCAGGTAATGTACATTGCCAGAAAGAAAGGTAATTTTTAAACCTATTTCCTTCTTCTTTGAATTTCCTCCATTCCACATTTCATGTATCCATTGTTTTACTGTATTTCAACACATATTCTTTCTATACTTTAGTCAGGAAAAGGACATTCACATGGTTGTGATGCTTATGTTGTCTCCCCTGGCTGGTGGACAGCTTTTTCTTCATAATACATTGACACAGCTGAACCCAGTAGATATTCACAGAGATCACATTTGACCCTGTTTCTGTAGATGGCACTATAAGATGCTGTTGTGTAACAGTGGCCCATCCTTTCTGTTATATATATTTGGTATATGTAAATAAATGCTAATGGAAGGTGGTATGTCTGCCACCACCAGACGTAGTGTGCTGTTTTGTTGTATTTATTATTGTTTCATCAGTAGCACCTGATATGTAATGTTTGCGTAAACCTATGAGATTTTGTTAGCCGTTTGTTGTCTTACTTTATTTATATTTGTTTAGCAGTAACGTCTGACTGGGTATAGAACCCCTTTTTAGCAGAGCCCCAGGGAGAAAAGTTCCTTTTACAATGAATATACATGAAGCAAAATACAGGCAATATACATTATATGTTTCATGTATTTAACAGTACTGCAGGTTATGTTCAAGTGTTAAACAACATGCAGTTACACACCTATGTAACGCATTAAAGATTTTGTAGTAACTATGCACAATCTTTATGTATCTAGCACGTGTATTTAGTAAACATGTACAGCCATCAATATAAAGCACATAGGCTTATGTTGAGGGATATGCACATGAGTTGGTCAGTGTTCCAGAAGGCCGTTTTGGTAAGTACAGGGGGAGCATCAGAGGGCATAGATTAGAACTGTCTTTCGGCTTTTCCCGGTTAGGGGCCGCCACGTGGAACTCCGGTCTGCTAATGATTGGCAGTAGATTTTTACGCGCTGGCTTGCCTGGCCTAATGCACAACCTTCAACGAAGGAACATCCATTCATGCATGTCGACACACAGAAGACGCTCTAACTGAGAATCGAACGTGCAACGTCTAACTGTGAGGCAACAACGCTACCGCAGCACCACCACTGCAGTATAGGGCATAGATTAGAACTAAGGATTACAAATACATTGTATGTAGCAAGCAGGTGTGGCCAGTGTAATTCAGTGTATTAACAGTGATTGCCACTGGTACAAATTATAGCTCATTTTTTTATCTAATACCATCATAGTGTGTTGTGCAAAGTGACCATAGAATTGTATTTGATAAGATAATATAGCTAAAGTGTTGGCTTGGGGAGGAGCAGAGGCAGATCCAGTACATCTACAGAAATTGTTAAACTCAGATTTGAAAGTGGGTAGATTGTTCATAATTATAAACATGTTTTGAATTGAATTCTTTATTTTTGAGATGGTTGTTAAGTAAACATTATCACTATCTGAGTTTTAGTTTTCTCTATGAGGAGAAGGGGTTCTTAGAGTGGAGGTGCCAACTAGTGTAGTTAAAATGGTATTTTTAGGCTGGGATTACTGTTGGGTTTGTATACTAAATAATAGGCAGTAATTAGTTGAGAGTATTCGATTATTTATTGTTGGAGTTCCAGACAGTTGAGGTTTTTGAGGGATGTATACTGGTGAGATCTTTGCAGTTGGTTATTGGCAAATTTTACTGTTTTGTTGTAGGTTTGTTTTAGCTTTAGTTGTATTGAAATTCAAATGGTGTTTGAATATTGGGGATGTATAATGGAGGATTGGGAGGAGAAAGGTGTGTTCCTTGAATGACTTGTTTTATATGTTTCTAATTTCAGTCTCCTCAATAACCACCTTTAATGGTATAGTTTGAGAGACTTCTTTTGCCTCAGTGTTGTTAGAGGAGGAAGTGTCAAAGGTGGTTTTGTGTGAAGATTTTGACCTGGGAGTAAAGAGAAGTAGATTTTTTTTGTTTGCATTAAGCAGCAATTGGGAGGTTGTTGGCTAAGATTCTATGGAGGAAGAGGATTCCTGTGTGAATTGCTGAAGGAAACCCTCCTTCCCTAACAATCTCCAGAACCAGTCAGGTTTAAGTCAGTTGTAAGAAATTAACATGGTTTCCCCTGTGTTTAGTATAAGTTAATTCAGAAGCTTGAATTGGCTGTGACTGTTATTAAATCCAAGTTAAACTCTACTTAATTATTTAATTGTTTCAAACAGCTAAGGGTGTTGGCTAACAGATTCTAGTCTTATATTTGTTATGTTTTTCTTTACTGTTTTACTACTGCAGGTCTTGGAGAAATGGCAGTTGTAAAATAGTTCTATTGTAACCTTTTTTTTGAATAAGGGGTCATAACAGTAATTTACAGTGTTTCAGTAACATATGGGTTTTGTACCTGCACAAAACTCACACTGACTGCTTTCCAGAACTCAGAATCCCCTTCTCTGACTCTGTCATGGGAGGGGGCTTAACTAATCATCTGTCAGGGGGAAGCCTAACCTCTGTTTACAGAAAGTCAGTTATTCAGGCTTTTAGTGTCAAGGAGGAAAAACAAGAAGGACCAGAAGCAAGAATTGCCTGAAACCAACCAATTTGCAACCACAAAACACCAACACAAATAAAAGCCAAGCAGTAACACGAGGATGGATGCTATCAAACTGTATGCAAAATAAAGGGGGTGGTTGGTGGGTGCTGCCACTGATGCAGTGTTAAATTCAATTATCTACTGTTACAGCTAAGTAGGGCATAAACAACTGTACTATGTTCGTCATTCACACTACCTCAGTGGCATATTGCAGATTCCCAAAGATTACTCTACGTAAGAGGAAGAAAGAACCCCTGGAGAATGGTCCTCTCAAAGTCTGCTCTGAAACTTAAGAAATAATCCAGTTTGCAGTGCTTTGTAAAAGTATGAACAGAGGACCAGGTTGTTGCCTGCAGAATGCTTGTAAAGTCCATTCCTTTACAGTATACCACAGAAGTGGAAAAGGCTGTGGTAGAATGTGCCCTAACCCAGCCTAGAGTAGATTTACCACAGTGGGAGTAACAAAAAAAAAACAAGGCCAATAGCAGAAGACAACCAACAAACAGTAATTTGCTTAGAGACAGGTTGACTCTTCTTAGCCCAAGAATAGGAAATAGCTGTAAAGCTTTCCTGAAGAGCTTAGTTCTGTCAAGGGTGCTGACCTGAGCTGCCTGTGCACATCCAGGGAATGCAGAATCTTCTGTCTCATGTTTTTAGATTCTGGAAAGAAAACTGGGAGATTAATGGCTTGATTCAGGGTAAATTCAGAAACAAAATTTGGCACAAAAGAAGTATTAGTGTGTAAAACAACCCTGTTCTTGTGAAAAGTCAGATGAGGTCGGCGTACCATGACAGCTTGAAGCTCAGAGACTCGCCATGCAGGTGTTTATAGCAGTAAGCTTTTCAAAGTGATGAAACCCAAGTCATCCTGAAAGGCTAGTTCAAAAGGAGATAAGGTCAATTTTTCAAGAGCAAAGTTGAGATCCCAAGGAGGAGGAATTTGCTTTTGAGGGGGTCTCTAGTACAGTACTCCTTTCATAAAGTGTTTGACCACAAAAAGAGGTAAAAGAGGAGAATCCATGGGGCAGACCAGCTGAGATGGCCGCAAGCTGCACCTTGATAGATGCATAAGATAAGCTATCATTGAATAGCTCACACAAGTATTTTTTTTTTAAAACCAGAGGGGTAAACACTATACCGGGCCAATTAATATTAGTTAGGCACCACCTAGAAAACTTCTTAAGTTTTGTAAACATAAGATTCTCTAGTTACAGGTTTTTCTTGCCTCCTTCAATACCTGCACATTCTCATGGAACAAGTACCTAAACGGTATCAAGATAGAATCATCCAGGTTGTCATTAGCAATTGCTCTATGTTGGGGTGAGCAGGTACCCCTGATACTGTGTGAGCAGATCCAGAATGTGAGGAAGTTTCTGATAACTGCCCTTGGCCAGTTTTATTACAAGGGAGTACCAACTTTGCCTGGGTCTAAAAGGGAGGTTACCACAGTAATCTTTGGTAATTATTTCTGAGTCTTCAGAAGTACCTTTGGTAAAAGTGGAAGGGGTGGAAATGCATAAAGGAGCATTCCCATCAAAGGGAACAAGAATGTTTCTGTCCTCTGAGCATGGCTTCAAGGATGTCTTGAACAGAATTTTTCCAGCCGTCTGTTTTGAAAGGAGGTGAGCAGAACTATTTGAAGTGTTCCCCACATCTGGACTAAATCATTCAGACGTCTGTCATGAGTTTTCACTCATGGGGGTCTGTTCTGAATCTGCTTACTCTGTCTGCCACTAGATGTTCTTCATTCCACATTGCTGCAGTCCTAACCATTGGGGTAGTCCGCTGTCCAGTCGGCCCGAATACCAAAGTATATGGCTGACGTCGGTCAGGGCGCATTAGACTGACGTCAGTACGTCAGGGTACTAATGCGCATGACCGGCGTCATATCCTCAGTCTTTTTTGCCGCATGGTCCGATGCAGAAGCAGTTTTGCGAGTGCAGGTTGGCGTTCTGAAATTTTCTGAAGTCGGAGTTTCAGACCGAATCAAAGTTGGCTAAGTACCCCGTTGGGGAACATTTTGGTTTTTTCTTGCCTCAGTATTTAACCGGATGTCAGAAAAAGTGAATAACTGTATTTCTTGTGGGAAACAGATACCTCATAGGGATTACCATACCTTGTGTATACCTTGTTTAGGGCCTGAGCACGACGTTGTTGGATGCCGCTCTTGTGCTAGATTTAACAAACGCACTATTAAGAGACGGTTAGACTGTGCCAGGTTAGTGTTTGGGAAGCGTTGTAATTATAAAATGCCGTCGGATGCTCCGACGCCCGCTTCGTCCAAAAAGCGCAAGGACAAAACAGTGAAGCCTAGGGTTGATGAACCGGCAGTCCCGGACGTCGGTTCTTTAGAAGGCTCAGTGGAGCCAGAGGTTTTGCCAGGAGTTTCTTTGGAGTCTCAGGCTGAGACTTTACTGTTACAGGATGTGCCTTCTCAGGAGGTAGGCCAGGCTGAGGGGGCTTCTCAGGTAACTGTTCTTCCCTCTCTTCCCAAGGTAGTTAGAGCCTCTCCTTCTGTTTCTAAAACTTCTTTGAGAGGTAGGCCAAGTTTAGCTTCAGTGGGGGCTTCTCCTAGCACTTCAGGTTCTGTGCCTAAGAAACATATGCTTAAAATGGCAGAAGATTTGATTACTATGATTAGAGGTTCTATGCCCCCTCCTGATAAGAGGCCTAGGGTGGAACCTGAGTTTGAGAGTTTTGAACAGTGTTCAGAGGCTTCTGAGTCTTCTGCGGAAGACTTGCAGGAGTATCCTCCTTATTCTGATTCTGATGTGGATGATTCCACTCCTACAGCTTCTCCTCCTGAGGATTTCTCATTTTCAGAGACTCTGCATTCCATGAGGGAGCACTTTAAATGGGAAGACCAAGATTACTCTGATTCCAGGAAAAGGCTTAGGGAATTCTTGTTTTTACCCCAGCATAGGCCCTTAGCTATACCTCCTGTGTTGAATGTGGTGGAAGATGTTTTTGCAGAGGCTTCCCTGAACCCTGATTCTTTGCCTCCTGCTCCTGTTAAACCTGATAGGTACTATAGGGTGCCTGAAGCTCATAAGTATCTTTTAAGAGTCCTAGGGCAGACCCGGAAACTGTTTCTCAGGGACCTAAAGGTGTTAAGGCCTCTGTTGTTAAAAACCCTGTTCCCACTGATAAAGAGGCAAGGGCTTTGGATAGATGGGGAAAGAAAGTGTATACTTCTTCCACTTTAGCCATGAGGGCGTTGAATTGTCAGTTTCACATGCTAAAATATCAAAATTATCTCCTTTCACAATTGAAATCTAAGGTGGATGCTTTGGCGGAAGGTATTGAGTGTAAAGAGTTGCTGGATTTAGTTCATGTGTCTGAACAAGTGGGTAAGCATTCTTTGCAATGTGGTTTTGGTGCTGTACAGGCCTCCTCGAGGGTGGCTGCCACTAGTTCTGTTCTTCGCAGGCATGCCTGGTTGAGGGATCAGAATTTAGCTGAGCATGTTAAGACAAGGATTTTGGATGCTCCTTTACAGTCTGATGTGTTGTTTGGTTCGCCTGTGGAAGCAGTTTTAAAGAAAATGGAGGACAAAGCTAAGTCTATGCAAACTGTTAAAGATTTTTTGCAGGTGCAGCCACCGAAGTTTAGTAGAAATTGGCCTACTAAGGGATGGACATATCCTGCTTATGATTCCCAGTCTAGGGGTAGGTCTAGACGTGGTAGGGGCAGAGCTCAAGGTTCTTTTAGGCCTAGAACAGGGAGTTCACCTGCTCAGACTTCTGGTGAGGGCAGGGGTCAGTCCTTTCGTAAACAGACCCAATGACCTGCCTTTTCAGCTGCCAGTAGATTCTCGTCTGGCAGCTCCTTTGGGAGGAAGACTGTCTCTTTTCAAAGAAAATTGGGATTTAATTACTCAAGACAGATGGGTGTTGGATATCATTCACCACGGTTACAGGTTTTATTTCCATACATTGCCCCCTTTCAAAGGCATGCCAGACGTTCCTCCTCCACAAAGGAAAGAGGCTCACAAGCAAATTTCTCTGTTACTACAAATAGGGGCCATTCAGCCAGTCCCTGTATCAGAAAGGGGCCTAGGATTTTATTCTCGCCTGTTCCTAGTACCAAAGAAGGGGAACACGTGGAGACCAATTTTGGATTTATCTATCCTCAACACTTATCTGGACATTCCCAAGTTCAAGATGTTGACGTTACAACAGCTTTTACCTCTGCTGGGCAAAGATCACTGGATGGTAACTTTAGATCTCAAGGAAGCTTACCTTCATGTGCCTATAAGACTAAGTTGCAGGAAGTATCTGCGTTTCGAGCTGGAAATTCTCATTATCAGTTCTCTGCATTGCCCTTTGGCTTATCTACTGCCCAGAGTATTCACAAAGGTTCTGGCTCCAGTGATAGCTTACTTCAGGCTAAAAGGAATTCAAATCTATCCTTACTTGGACGACTGCCTGATTCTGGCTCAAGAAAAGGAAGACCTTCTACAGCATCTGGAATATGTTATAGCAGTGCTAAGATGCCTAGGGTATTCTGTGAACGAAATAAAGTCCAGTCTAGTACCCTCTCAAGACATGTGCTTTCTGGGTGTGAGACTGAATACAGCAGCCCAGATGGCCTTTTTAACCCCGGACAAACAAAAGAGTCTATCCCTTTACTTCCATCAACTATCTCATCAGTCCGTGCTGACTGCAAGGACAGTCCTTCAAGCATTAGGGTTCATGGCATCTTGTATTCTGGTGCTTCCCAATGCCAAACTGCATATGAGGAAGCTGCAATGGTATCTCAAAATGTATGGACACAGCACTGCCAGGATTTGGACACTGTCATTCAAATAATACCTTGCCTTCAAAAGAATTTTTGTGGTGGGCTCAGGAATGTCACCTAAACAAGGGACTCTCTGTGACCCGGCCAGAGGCGAGTCAGATTTTAACGACAGATGCCTCGGACATTGCTTGGGAGCTCATCTAAATGGAAAGTGGATACAAGACAAGTGGCCTGCCAGACTACAGCATCTACATATCAACATGAAGGAGATGTTAGCAGTCCAGTTTGCATTAATGGCTTTCAAGGAGTTACTTCTTCCAGGGCAGGTGTTGATTCTAACAGACAACACAACTGTCATGTGGTACATCAACAAACAAGGGAGAACACATTCTTATCCTCTATGCAGGCAAGCAATGATTTTGTGGGAGAGTGCGCTCAGCTTGCAACTAACTCTTCAGGCAAGGGTTCTGCCGGAGCACAGAACTCCTTAGCAGATGTGTTAAGCAGACAAATCATGGATCCCCACGAGTGGAAACTGGATCTTCATGTATTTCAGAAATTGACAGTGTCATGGGGAACTCCAGACATAGATCTGTTCGCTTCTCCACTAAACCACCAGCTGCCAAAGTTTTGCACAAAGGGGTTTCATCACACAGCTTGGAAAGTGGATGCTCTTTCTTTCAGTTGGAAAAATCTTCATGTGTATGCTTTTCCACCTCTGCCTCTTCTTCCAAAGGTGCTCTTAAAGGTCAGACAAGACAAGCCAAGGATGATTTTGATAGCTCCAGATTGGCCTCGGCAACACTGGTACCCACTACTAAGGAGTCTGGTAAGGAAGCCTCCATGGCCTTTACCTTTGATTCCACATCTGTTATCTCAGAAGGACGGTCATCTGCTCAATGTCAAGCTTCACTCTCTTCATCTAACAGCCTGGCATATTCTGTGTTGAAACACAGCAGGTCTCAACTTCCTCAACAAGTTTTAAATGTGATTATGGAAGCTAGAAGACCTAGTACACGGAAAGTGTACGCAGAAAAATGGAAGAGATTTTTATTTTGGTGTACAGCAAAGAATTTGGAGATTTCTGAGCCTAATTTGAGTGTGGCTCTTCAATATCTTACTGAGTTATTGGACAAAGGTTTGTCCTTCTCTTCCATTAAGATTCATGCTGCAGCAATTTCAGCTCACTATGATTGTGACCCACCATTGTTTTCGCATCCTTTGTTCAAGCAGTTTCTTAGAGGGGCAAAGAATATAAGACCCCCACGTAGAGCTCCTACTCCTGCTTGGGATCTCAATTTTGTGTTGGAAAAACTTACTCTACAACCTTTTGAGCCTGCGGCTACTGCGGAATTGAAATACTTGTCCTGGAAGACTGCTTTTCTGTTGGCTATTACTTCTGCAAGGAGGGTGTCTGAGTTGCAGGCCCTTATGGCAGTAGAGCCCTTTTTGATTTTCCATAAGGATAGGGTATCATTACGTACTAATCCTTCCTTTATGCCTAAGGTGGTTTCTAGTGTGGCTTTAAACCAAACTATTCATTTGCCTACTTTTTATGCAGACCCCCAAAATAAAGGGGAAAAGATTTTGCACACTTTAGATGTACACAGGCAATTGCGTTATTATTTAAGCAGGACTAAGGATTTTAGGCAGTCTCAGCAGTTGTTTGTTTCTTTTGCTTTGAGTTCGCAGGGCAAGCCTGTGTCAAAACAAACTATTTCTAGGTGGATTGGGTTTTGCATTGCATTTTGTTATTCCCATCATGGCAAGGAGATTCCAGCTGGGATTAGGCCTCATTCCACTAGGGCTACTGCCACTTCAACAGCATTTCTAAGGGGTGGCAACTAAGGATATTTTGGAGGCAGCTACTTGGAGTTCAGTGCATACTTTCTCTAAGCATTATCACCTTCCTCTCTACTCTAAGTCTAGGGCTGGTTTTGCCACAGCTATTTTGCAAGGCATGTTGTCAGCTCCTGCTTCTTTATGATTTGCCAGCCTCCCTTACCTCTGCTTTGGGATTCTACCCAATGGTTAGGACTGCAGCAATGTGGAATGAAGAACATAGTACAGTTTTGTACCTACCATAAATGTAGATGTTCGAGGATCCACATTGCTGCAGTCCAATACCCTCCCTCCTTCCCCTCTGTGTTTAGGGGTGGTTGTGTAGGTGAGGTTATATGCTGATAATTTTGTATATATTGTACATATTTTTGGTGCAGGTATATTGGGCCTTGTCTTTTTAGGGTCTTCTGACATCTGGGGCAAGAAAAGACTGAGGATATGACGTCGGTCATGCGCATTAGTACCCTGACGTACTGACGTCAGTCTAATGCGCCCTGACCGACGTCAGCCATATACTTTGGTATTCGGGCCGACTGGACAGCGGACTACCCCAATGGTTAGGACTGCAGCAATGTGGATCCTCGAACATCTACATTTATGGTAGGTACAAAACTGTACTTTTTTGCTCTGATGGGTTGCATGAAGCCTCAAGCATCAGAAAAATGCTGTATGGTTAGCTGTCAGGCGTCATTGCTAGCCAGCAAAGAGAATATGACCTTGAATATGATTCTGTTGTCTGTTCAGGTACTGCATGACTGTGGTGTTGTCTGAGATTAATAAAAGGGGACCTAGAGACTACACATTGTGAAGAACTTTTAAGGTCTGAATCACTGCTAATATTTCTTTGATGTTTATGTACTTTGAAGCATCCAGAGGACCTTATTTGTCTCGCACTAGAACTCCTATGGACGCTGTTCCCCATGCAAAATCTAATGAGTTCATCTGGACTGATTGAACTGGGGTCTGGAGGGAGAAGAGCAGGTTTAGTTCTGATCCCTCCACCACTGTAACTATCTTTTCACAAAATCCAGTCCTGGTACCTGGAATTCCAAGGAAAGCAAGTGTTAGGTTCAGTGGTGTCATGAGGATCACTGATGCCATAAGGCCTAAAGTTTTGAGAAACTCTCTTGCAGAGGCAGCTTCTTGAAGAGAGAAATCCCCTAAAATGTTCTGAACAGTCAGGACTTTTGTCTTCTTCAGAAAGGCTATACTTTTCTCTGTGTCCATCATACACCGCGGGAGGAGAGTTCTTTGTGAAGGTGTGAAACAGGACTTTTGTAGGTTCAGCTTGAAGATGAGAGCAATGGAATGTAATGATAAGCATCACTTAGAAGTAAAGTCACCTTAAAACAGTAGTCCAGAGGAAGGGGTAGGAACATCTGCAGAATGAGCATTTCGAATTTGGGTACTCTTAGGAAAGGTATTTAGATACCAAACACCTAATACTGGTCTTTACGTTAGCTCCTTTTTTGGATACCAGAAGGATTTGGTGTAAAATCTTTTTCCTTTTTGTGGTGCAAGAACTAGTTGGAACTGCAGGTTGCACCCTGTGAAGGAGTACTGGAGAAAAGAGATGCGCCTGGTCGGGGGGGCTGGCAGATTTCCCTGATATGAGGAGGATTTTCCGTCTACTGCTAAGAGTATCCTTACTGAATTAATCTCTGCACACATTTGCCTGAGATCATTTGTGGCCAGGCTGCTGGTTTGAGCTAAAGAATGGGGGAAGGGGAAAGGGAAAGGTAAGGAGGGAAAGAAGGAAGGGATGGGATGTCCTGAGTCTTGGCATAGTCATTCTTTAGAAGGGGAATCATGTTCTTTTGAGAAAGGAACCCCGTTTATTTGACTTAGAAGCATTATCCTGCCATTTCATCTTGGTAAGTTGACTTTTGTTGAGCTGGAATTTTTTGTGTGTTTTGCCCTTTGAAGTTGGATGCTCTGTTAGGGGAGAACCTGGGAATATGAAACATTCTAGATACCCTATGCATCAGTTTATCTCGGTCATCCCATTGTTTGATAATCTGGGTAGCAGCAGGACCAAATACAAATTTAGAACTTAAAGGATCATTCAAAATCTCATTTTTTTAATTCTCAGAAAAAGTCTGGTTAAGCAATCAAGCATAGCTTCTGAGTAAAATAGAAGCATCTGCATTTCTAAAAATAGTGTCTGCACCTTCCAAGACACTCCTCAAAGCATGTTTCAAGTCCTGAGTCACATCAGAAACAGTTTCATTCATGTAACACATCTTTTCAGCAGGCAGTGATACTGATCTGTACAGAAGGCAGCCTCGTAGTAGTTCTGAATAGCAGCATAGAATCCAAAGTCAGCTGACTAAAAAAAAACTCTTAGCAAAGGAAACTACATCAGCCCTATACATGGTAGTAAACATTTATCTGTCATGTGGTGAAGTCTCTGTTTCTTCTTACTATGAACTACACTAGAGGGACAGATATCTGGGGACAGAGTATAATGTCTTCCCGACCTCTCTTGCACTTAGAGTTTGGTTCTCCAGTACCTGAACCAAGTACTAGAATAGCCCTTGATGATGTTTGACCTCCCCCCCCCCATCATAGTGGGCTGTAATGGGAAAATGTAGAGGGTAATGGGAAAAAGGTATGTGGTCTGGAGGCCAGCTAATTAAAGACAACAACAGATTCACAACTGTAGACACATGTTTTTTTTTTTTGTTTGTTTTCTTTTTTTTTAGTACAACTTGATTTGATGGGGGCAACTGAATCAGCATTCATCAAGTCAAGGAAGAAAGAAGCACCAGACAGAATAATAATACACTGGCACTATTAAAGACTGGCTAAAGGCAGCAATAGTAGAAAATACAAACTACATTCTCACACAGCAAATATCACAGCTTCTCTACTACATTATGCCTTTACCTCAGCTTTGTAAAACAGCTGCCATTTGCATCAGCAGAACTGTTGATCACTTGTGGAAAATATTTAAATCAACAATGGGGCAGTAAACTTTGCAGTTTCACAACTGCAACATGCCTTAGATAAATGTTTTACAATGGCCATCTGCATCAGTAAGATTTTCTAAAAGTTTATGAAAGATAAATAAACAAGTATGCCAGAAAAATTTGTACATCAGCAGTGTAGTAGAAGACTGTTTCTTCTCTGATGTAGCATGCCTTTAGATCAGCTTTATAGAACAGCTACAGGGCTGTCCAAAGATTCATGAAAAAATGTATAAACAAACAATATGGCAGTAAACTTGACTGTTTTTGACTTGACTTTCTCTGAAGTACAGGCCAACACTAAGGGACTCTGGCTAGCAAAGTTCACAGATGACTGCAAAGTGGGAGCCATTATTGAATCCCCAAATGATGTGGATACTCTACAAAAGGGCCTTACGGAAACAGATGCTTGGTGCCAGAGCCATGGGCTCAAGCTCAATGCCAAGAAATGTGTAGTTATCCCCTTTGGGAAAAATATGTACCCGTGAGTTACCACATAGGTGGCAGTACACTGTGATAAGAGACTTAGGGGAATAGGTGGACAGTGGTCTCATCTTCAATAACCACATCGCCACAACAGTCAGGAAATCCTTCTGTGTGGCACACCTCATCACTAAGGGCTTTTCATCCAGAAAAAAGGAGGTCATTGTCCCACTGTATTCATCCCTCATTAGACCCATTGTAAAATACAATGCCCCATTTGTTATGTACCTCTCAAAACATGTGCAACAACTGGAAAGGCCGCAGAAATACCTCACTAAAAGAATCACAGGCCTAAAGCAGATGCCGTATGCTGACCACCTTAAAAAACTCCAGCTATACTCTGTCACATATCGTCTACTCCGAGGCGATCTCTGCTTAACATACAAGGCCATGTGAAACCCAGGGCTGTTGGACATGCTCCACTTAAAGAAATCCCAATCCCTCAGAGCCACACGTTCCAGGGATCTAAATCTTGTCATCACAATAAGCAAAACATGCTGGAGGGATAGGTTCCTGACCCAGAGACTCCCCAGACTCTGGAATAGACTGCCCATAGATGTCAAGCAGAGCGCCTCTTTGGCCCTCTTCAAAAGGAACCTTGATGACTGGATGGGAGAAAGGAAATTCACCCCAGGGATCACATCAGTCGCCCTGCTAGACAGGGGTCCAGGGAAGTAAATAGTGTGGGAAGAAATAGCCAGGGAATTGTTATGGCTAGGCTTGAATAGGCCCTAGGGCTGATAGCCTAGTACCAACCTATGAACCTATTTTGTAAAAAAGAAACCTTGATACTAATGCTATAAATTTCACGTGAATAGCTTTTCAGTAGAAATGCAATTCACCCCGGGGATAGCTCCAGTGGCCCTACTCAACAGAGGCACTGGGAACTAAGGTCGGGTGGCACGATGCCAGGGTAATCCTATGGCTAGGCTTGTAAAGGCCCCAGGGCCATCGACCTAGTACACACCTATGAACCTACTGCAGTACACTCTTGAATCACATTAAACATTTAAACTGGTTTAAAGATTTTTGATTTCACGTGTACTGTTTTGAAACTTGTATTATATCACTATTTGGTCAATGTATTTATTTTATTTTATTTTTATTTTACATTTGTTAACCGGGATGGCCCGACTGGATTAATGTCCATTTTCAGCGCTGGCCCGGGGAGAAAATCTTCCCGGTACATGTACACAATACAATTATCAGAACAATTGGTGTATGGCATATACCCCCCAGGTTACAGTTACTCATAGGTTACAGAACAAAGCAATACAACACCACATAATTTGCCAGCATTAAGGAGCAAAATAAGTTATATTAATGTTTGGAGATCAAATATGCAAGAAAAAAATGAAGAAAGGAAGAAATCAGGTTTATTGATAAGGAAGCAAGGCAGGCTAGGCATTGTTGCAAGAAGTAACCAAATGTAAGACAGGAAAGAAAAGACCCATGGCAGAGGTACTGTTGATACTTTGTTGAAATGCAGTAGACACTTTAGTGAAGACTTCTTCAGACTGAATTTTATACATTTGCATTGAGTCTGCCATGTATATAACCAAATAAATGTAAATAAATAAAGACAATCTGGTGGGGCTTGTCCCTGATAAGTGTGGGTGGTGACCACAGTCCCTTACCTAAAAGTAAAATAAAGTAAGACTCCACTTGTATATCGGGCATAGATTCTGTTACATACCCTCTTCAATAACAGATTATAATTTCCCCAGCTTCTGATATTAACTATGTATAGTGAGAGTGCTTGTGATATAAGCAAAGTTGGAATAATGCTGGAAATGAAATTGTACTCGTCACAATGTTTATTTCAGGTTGTTACTGTGTATTTGTGTGTGTTTTGTTAAAAATAAAATCTTTCACTTAGAAATTTGAATCACCTGAGCTATTACTAGCATGGATTGGTTTACCACCGCCCCAGTGGACATTTCTTTCTGTTTCCAGTATCTTCTGTGGCCATGATCTCATTGGCTACCTTTTGTTCCCAGTGGTTGCTCTCTCATTGGCTGTATACAACAAAAGACCAACTTCATTGTCTGAAAGCCCGTTTGTGTACCCAGCCTCCTTGTGAATCTTTGTCACCAGCTTCCCTCACTTTTTTTGTTTCTTTGTATATACAAATGACAACACATTGCAAGCTTTTAACATCCTGTGTGGGTTTCATGACGATTTCAACTCTGTTGTCATTGACCATCAAAGTAATGACCACAACATAATGAAATTATTCAACTGCAAACAGCATTTGAGGTAAAAAAAAAAAAAAAAACAGTAAAAATGTGTTTTTGCAGTTGGTAATCTTGCACCCCCAACACTCCTATCATCTCAGGGAAAGGAAGGATAACCAGGACACCGCACTCTTCGATCTTGTGGGGGAAAAAACAATATTCATATACTAATGCTCTCTCATATGACGATTGAATTACTAGTCAGAAATCTTAGCTTGCCTCATAACGGAATGTTATAAGTCTAAAAGGCATACACAGATTTGGAGTACCAAACGGCTTTAATCCTGGTACCTCGGCATTTCGCCTTCAAGGGATATCAGCACATCAAAATCTAAAACTTAAATATACTAAACAATTAAACAACTGTGTTTCATAATTTGTACATCCCACTTTTAAAGTGACCAATGCACATTATACATAACACCTCCCTTAGTCATGAAAAACTGCTACATTTCCCATAGAACTTTAGCAGCAGCAAAATTACAACAACAAAATTACAATGAATTCTGCAGCAACAACATAAAAAAAAAATTCAAACAGGTTTACATAAAACATACATCATAATGTGTGTATGTACTCATATAAATATATACATGCACACACACGCACATATATATATATATATATATATATATATATATATATAGAGAGAGAGAGAGAGAGAGAGGCATATTGTCAATGAAATTTCTTAAAAAATGTAACAACACCTCCTGATTTAATCCATGTGGGACCACGGTTCCAAAATTATAAATGAAAGTAGTCTCCAGCTGATTTAACTTATTAGCAAATAGAGTTACCACTACCATTTAGTCCATCTAGTCAGACATGGGAATTAGGGAGGTCCAGTTTGTCTGAAGTCAACTTTAGGAGCTTCTGGATCCAGAGGAAGGAGGCCTTTCACAATCAACCTGTTCTTCCTAGATGCCAAGACTCTTGGTCTGAAGGAAGCACAGATTTCACAGGACACAGAAAGGTGAGGAACTCTTAAACACACACAGTATGAAGATCCTGTGGTGGAATTTTATGACAGCAGATGGTGCATTTCTTAAAGCTGATCTGCTTCTTCATCTTTTAATAAATAATACAGTAAAGTTCAATGCACAGAATAACACACTAAATATTTATAAAGTTCAAAAATTCTATTGATTAAATATATCTATATACTTATGTCACACTTGGATTAACTAACCAGTTACTGAAGAAATGAATCTCTTTCTTTTCTGAAGAAAATGTCAAGCAGAGGTCTTTATTTTGCCTCTGAAGAAATGTCACTGAAGAAAATGTCCAAAAGTAGACCAGACAAACTCTGTACTACTGTATCTGTTATACTTTATTTGTCTCAGAACAAATTCTTGCCAAACAGTTAATTCTGTCAGAGCTATTTCAATTCTATTATAACACAGCTAGATAGATGAGTAGACTAAAGCACACAGTCTAAACGTCACCACTGAATGAAACATACTGTCCAGTTTATATACTTTTTTCAACCAGTGTTATTTTTAATGTCCTTGTTACTTGTTGTTCTGGTTTCTGTCTGTGTCATGAAAAAGTCCATGGTTATTCCATGCCCTTTTTTGGACCTTGCTGTATCTGAAGACTTCACAAAAGTTTCTCCACGTCATCCTTGTCAACTTGACCTGTCTGCATTTTATTCAGCATCTGAAAGCCAAGAAAGTCAACTTCCTTTTTTTCTATAACAGGAGGCATTTACAGCATTGCCCACAGCTATATGTTACTAATATCGAAGCTGAACATAACTGTTCTTGCAAAGCAAGCATATTATTTTGAAAACTGCTGTTTGGCCTTGCACATTTCCTTTCATTGTGCACACAGTATGTGGAGGAAAAGCATTTTAATTTACACAATATCTATCAGTTACTGCTATTCTAGTTATTGCCAATTATTACTAGAAGTCCTATGATTTTCTGCTACCTACTACTATGTCTAAGTTTAACACAGCACACACAAAACTACAGTAATACATTGATGAAAAAGTTATGGTGGCAAAAGCTGAAGAGAAGGTGCTGAAAAGCAAAGTACATAAAAGTAGTCATTGACCAGAAATAGCATGGTCTAAAGTGTAACTATGAATAAACTATATCAAAATACCTTCTTTTAAAGCTAAATATTTATCAGATGAGGTGGAACACTTATCTGCTTGTGATCGAGCTGCTAATCAGAAGGGTGTAAAATGAGATCTGATGTAGCTAGATGAGCAGGTGTATTATGGGGAGGAGGATTTCTTCTAGCAGCTTGTGGCTGGACAACTAATTCTGCCAAGTCAGGTCCAACAAGTGGCTCGAGGACATACATGCAGTTTTGGATGGACTAGAATGAAAAGATCAAGCTTTATGGTAAGCACATAACTTTTGTTTAAATTAAGATCAACTCAACAACAGAATTACTATTACTATCTATCTGTGCAAATTCAGCTGGGGCATACATTTCTCAAGTTACTAAAATTAACATTTATTAGGGAGAAGTTATGGTAAGTTTGGCTACCACTGAGGCACAGGTATAATCTACCTATGTACTTCAATCTCCTTAAATTGGATTATGCAGCCGTTTATCCAGTACACTCCACTTCCTTATCACTTGGGTACAGGGGTCCAGTCTAATCTGTGCCAGTTTCAGGCACTTTATCTTTGCCACGGCCATTGCCACATTCTGCAGTGGTGGAATTGTATGTTGCTTCCATCTTGTTGTCCTTTTTTTTTTGCCAACATAACCAAACTTAGGGCTGCAAGCTGTGTCCTTCTAAACTTGCTGAAATCGCAGATCCCTAGTAAAAAACAGGTTGGGTGTTAGTGCTGATGGTTAAGTCCATGTTTCTGTCATCTTCGCCTGTAACTGCTGTCTGAACAATGACAGATTTCTCATCCACAGAAAATGTATTCCCAAGTAGCCACTCCCTGAACACTACACCTCCAATAGTGTGGGTCCACATTCTGATAAAACCTGACAAGGAAGGCTGGTGTATAAAAATATGTGTAATATACATTGCCACCCAACAAATCTGAGTCTCCTGGATTTAGTTGAATATCTAGTTAAGTATGACGTTCGTGTTCAGCTGTCTTCAGGAAATACAAATACCCAGCTCTCTTTCCCAGTCTAGGCTGAATCTGTCAGTTAAGCTTTGATTGCAGGGTACTGAAGTCTTATATGGTGTGATAATTTTTCCCCATGAAATAAGTGTTGCTCTCAAGTTGGGTTTTCTGTAAAAATTACATGGAAGCAATCTTCCAAAGAACCACATGATGTCTATAATCTGCATACTTCCTCCACTAGCGTTGGTAAACAGCCCGATCCCCCGTAGTTTAACCCATAATATTGCAGGAACACCTGACTTCAGTCACCTCCCCATCTACCAATATCTGGCACTAGTGGTTGAGTTCCTGACATTTTTGAACACCCAGCACTCTGCAACTGACTTAAGTGTAAGACAGGCCAAGTAGGGAATAGGTACCAAATCCCTGTTAGACTCCTCTAACTTATTGTCCTCTAATACTTAATCCCTAACATCAGATCAGGTGTTAGGTCCCCACCTGTCTGAATTAACCGTTTCTAAAGTGGCGTATAATCTCTTCAGTCCACCCATTGAGATGATAGTAATAGATTTCCATTCATCACTATAAGATTGGTGCTAGGGCCAAGAAATATTTATTACTTCTTGAATAGTTCCAGAAGTGCAGAAGGCCCACCCCCCAGTGTTAGAGATCAGGGTTAAAAATCTCAGCTGATATTCTATGTTTCTTCCTTTGCCATTCAGGGTTTTAACATGTGATTATTCTAGTGTTGTAGTATTGCCCCGTGCAATAAGTAGGAGAGAGCTTGAACATGGTAAAGGACTAATGGGAATATAAACCAACTGATTGCCTGTATCCCCTGAGGTAAATCTATACATTAGAGTTTACTGCACCAGTGGAAGCTCTTAACTTTGATGACTAGTACCCCATTATTCACTGCCATGGCAGATTTAAGGTAATGAGCCAGTAGCACTCCCAAATACTTAATTGACGATTCCTGTTCCAGAAAATGGTATTGCTGTACCAGCCCTTGACAGACTAAATTTATTCTAAGGGATTCTGTTTTCAGGATATCAACTTTGTAACCTGAAAGGTCACCAAAATCTTATAAAATGGAGATCACCTCTAGGTAAGTCTGTCGTTGGTTTAGATAAGTACAGCAAGAGGTCCATGTACAGTGAAACTTTACACTCATGGCCCAGTAATGTATACCCTTTATCTCTGTCTGCCTAAGCTGTGCTGTTGCGATTCTAAGTACAGCGCTAACAGAAGTGTAGACAGAGGGACACCCCTGACGTGTGCCCCTTGAAAGAACAAACATGGGGGAAAGTTCCACTACCATTTTTATCCTAGCTGACATCTTTTTGTTCAGCCTGTGTAAAAGTACTACATAGGCTAGAGAGAAGGTCAAATGCCTAAGCAGTAGAAACATTTTTTCCCAGCAAATGTTGTTGAAAGCCTTCTCGATATCCAAGCTCACCACCAGCAAGGGGGGCCTTTCCATCAATGGGCATCATCAATTATTAATAAAGATTTAAGTATGTTATTAAATGTGATACACGTAGGTACAAACCCTGTTTGGTTCTGGTGCACCAACACCTGCAGGGATTTAGAAAATAGAGAGTCACCAAAATTGTCATAACTTATAATCATGATTTAGAATAGGTATGGGTCTAGAGGAAGAAGGACAGCTTGGGTCCTTACTTGGCCTCAGCATTAAAGTTCTAATCACTTTGTTCCACGTGGAAGGTAGAGGAGCCTCTCCAGCCATTATTAAGTTAGCTGACTATGTAAAACGGTCTAGGAAGTTCTGTCCAGTCCATTTGTATATGGACGCACCCTGTCTGGTCCTGAAATCATTTGGTCTGCCATTTTCCCTTCACTTGTACCACCTCCTCCCTACTAATAGTGCACTTCAAATAGTCTCGTTGATGCTGTGGCATTTAGGAGAGGTGCAACTCCAAAAGATCCAGGATATTGCCAATGTAGAATTTGGAAAAGTATCCCACAAGTATTATAAATTTTGTAGCCCATCTGGAGCTAAACAAATTTCCCTCCAGTTCTCCAGCTATAGAGATTCCTTGCCAGGCTATCCCCTTTTATTTAAAATTTTGACTGGTATTTTTTTAAACTAGCAGGGTATGCTTAATCACCAATAATTTCTTAACTATTGTTGTTGACACCCTTGTCTCCTGCAGAAATCTACCTTCATCAGTCAAATATTATTCTTTGATTCTGTTTCTTATTAACCCTTCACACCTTGCCATAGTTGTCAGATAATCCTACCCGCTCCACAGTTCAACATCAGATATTTGTTGAGTGTCATCCCACGTGAAAATTTCTCCATTTTGTTCCATCTGCTCTCCGTGTTTAAGAATTAAATGTCTCTCTCTCTCTACTGCTTAGTTATAGATTCTAGCCTAATATCCTGTTTATATGCAGTTGGGAGAAGCTCTGACCTCAGTATTTCTATTGCAAACCTAGTCAACTTTCTGAAATAGTAATGTCTCCCTGATTGACATTCCATAGTGCGTAGAATGTTACAAGCTGTGCTGTGTTAGCAATCCCTCAAGTGTATGAAGTAACACTTTTTTGCCTGGTAAACTTGACACTGAAAAAGGTACAGTCACCTTAATCATATAGCTGTGAGATACCTCAGAAAATACAAGTCTCCCAACCCTCCATATTTCTAACAGCATTTGTTAATTTATCCCAATCCTTCATTATGGTTTGTCCCAGACAAACTCTTGCAGTGTTTTTCTAAGTCATTCTGAAAACCTGTTATAGGAGTGTGATAAAAAATGTAATAAATATAAAATTATTTACAATATCAATAACTTAATAATACATGTATTGCATGTAATATTGAGAACAGTATAAATAAATTACCAGAATTTTGTGATCCAGACCTATAGTCATCATGGCAGATCTGTTCAGTTTTGATTTTATCTTATCCATTAGATCTTTGTAGGATGACTTTACCAGTTGAGGCAATGACTTTGATATTCAAATTCCTAGATATTTTATCTCGTCACCCCCACGTCACATACAAAGATAAAGGTATTGTTTTAGAAGTTAGAGGTAGAAACAAAATGTATCACTGTTGCTCTGTTTTTTGCTTGGTTTACCGTGTACCCTTATGCACCTCTAAATTTTGCTGGCATATTGCTAATTAGATTAATCAAAAAGACTGATGCCAACTGCAAATGGGGACATTTTTATGTAATATCTATCCCATTTGTTGCCTTCTTACCATAGTTTGTCACTTTTCCTACCGGTGGCTCTAAATTAAGGGCATATAGCAATTGTGACATATGATCACCTTAATGGAGTCTCCTTGCAAATGAAAAAGATCAGAAATGGTACTTTGTTTATTCTTACTGATGATCCTTTATTAATCTCTTGCAGGAGTTCCCAAAAATACAGAAACCCCCTTATTTATGGAGAATCAGCATTAAAAATGCTAGTTAATTCTGTGAAGTCTGTTTTCCATGTAGAATCTCAAAAATCACCAAGTGTTTACCATTATTTAGCTGTTTATCTGGAGAAGTATCTTTAAAATGTTTTCCAGTGCTTGCAGCTGTCTTGCAAACTCACACTGATTCAAGTCAGTTATAGTTGTAGGAAGTGTTGGTATTCTTGCATCCAAAATCATTATGAGTATCTTGCAGCTATGTTTCTCTCAAAGTTGATAAAATTTGATGACCTTGTAAAATACTGTTTTTAACAACAAGCAATGTTGTAAAGTAATATTAAGCAGTTCTGTATGCTTCCAACAATTTCTGACTATCCTTTCATCTAGTTTCGACTGGTACACCATAACATCTGAAATTTTTCCATTTGTTTAACATTTAACTATTGCCTGATCTCATCCTGGATTATACAGTTTAACACCAAGAGTTTCTGTAGTCTAGGCAGCCATATGTCCTCAAGTTTTGCTGTATGTTAACTCTGATTACAGAGCCTTATTTTCCTCCTTGTAAGCGTATATAATACTATACAATACTTCCTAAGGATGTATATTATTTTCTAGGAATTCCTAGTTCTAACTCTTTTATTGTCATTTGTCCTTAACACTATTCTCTCTCGTTTTTGCTGTCTTAGTCTATGCTGGGTGGCATGATGCTAGGGTAATCCTATGGGCTAGGCTTGTAAAGGCTCCAGAGCCATTAGCCTAGTACACACCTATGAATCTATGAAGCTTCTGTGAATGAGACAAGTTTATTTTATTATTTTATTTTACATTTGTTGACCGGGCTAGTCTAACTGGATATATGTCCATTTTCAGTAGAGGCCAGGGGAGATAAGCTCCAAGACATAAACAAACACATACAACTACAATAACAATAACAAAGAGAAAAGAAATATATGTACAACAGTAACATATGTAGTACAGCATATAGGTTAGCATAGGATATTCAATGAGGGCAAGAATCATAACAATGCATTTCACAGGTGCAATGCATTATACAGGTAAAGTCAGTAGTAAAAAGTTAATTTTATAGTGAAATTGATAAAAGGATTTACTTAAAAAACAGTATCCACAGAGCATAGAAATAATGTAATGTAGAGAGAGATGATAAATAAATAGTAATAGGAAGGTATAACAGCTATTGAAATATTCTCAACTCTGGGATCTCATCTATATATCTCAAAATTTTCTTTTAAGCTTTTTCCCTCCTCCTAATTATGTTTGTATTAGAAGGTGTTCTAGGCCTTTGCAGAGAACAGCAACATCTGTGAAACATGATCTGAAATCAAGAGGGTCTGAGCTAAAGTTCTAGATAAGTACTGAATATCTTGAGATATGTATGCCCTGTTTGTTTTAGTCCTGGTTCAGTGCCTATGAGAGTTAAATATGTATTTCTTGTCTTCTCTTAACACTTCAACCACCTGCTAGAACAAAGACTTCTCTTCCTATTGATCACAGCATAGGACTAATATTAGCATTCCTGTGTTTTGCCACTATTTCAGTCTCCCATTAATAAAAGTATATCTTGCTAAACAGTCATTATGTTCCTTAAGGCATTAGTAATTAGATTGCATAAAAGCTCTTGTCAAGAACATTCTGAATGAGTAGGTTCTGGATTATGCAGAGGATTTTTTTAACTTTTTGCTAAAGTTAAAGGAATCTTATTGACATAGAATATGAGAATTTCATGACTGACTGCTGGTAGATTGTACTTAATAACTTTTGTCCTTTTTAACACTTTTATTGAATTATCACTTAAGACATATGCAAACATACACTTATATAAAAGAAAAAAACTATGTCAATATGTTCAAAGTTGCAAACATTATATGTCACATACATATTTTATATACAATTATCATCAATCCAGTATTGCATAAATCAATCAATTCCTGCCTTCTCTTAAACTTCACTTCTCCTCCAAAACATTATTCTGCATGTATTATTCCCACACTTTCCATTTTTTTAATGTAATTTTTTCCTACACTTTTCTAAAGATTCCACTTCCAGTTATTTTATCTCAGTTACAATATTTACTACTTCAGATATAGCTGGCTTTAACTTAGATTTCCATTTTCTAGTTATTGTATTTTCGGCAGTCACCAAAATTAAACTCAACAAGACGTTAATATGTTTAGGTAGTTGAAATTCTGTATCCCAACTAAAAAAAGCATTTTCTTAGTTAAAGCAATTTACACACCCAATATTTCTGACAAGAGGTCTCTGTTGGGAATTTTCAAAATCTGCCATGTCATTATGCTCCGAAAGTATATGTTACCAGTTAACTTTTTGTTCTCTCCCACACCTTTAACATTTGCCATCTACCTGAAAAAAATCCTTTGGAGTCTGTTTGTGGTATAAAAATACCTATACAAACATTTCCAAGCAAAAATCTTAGATCTTCTAGACTTTATTGCATATTTGGGATCCATACATATGTCCTCCCATTGTTTCTTTGTGAATTGCTTATCCAGTTCTCTCTCCCCAATTTTTTCTAACCCCCTCTGATTGATTCCTTTAGTTATTATGCAATATCTTATGTGCCCTACTAATTATTCCTTTTTTAATAACAGCTCCTTTTCTAGATTCAACGAAAAACTCTACTAGAGCAGGTCTTTCCCTTGGGGTTCCTTTATGCCTTTCTCTTTGCCTGTACTCTGATATCAGTCCATGATAGGGAAGTCAATCTCTAGTCTACAGTCCCAGTGCCTTCATGGCCTCTTTCCACTGTTACCTTTCTCTAGGTATTTGCTCCCAATACCTTGGTTCCTTTGCCAGTTTTCTCTAGTAAATTCCATCCCCCTCTTTCCTGTTGTGTGTGTCCTTAATTGCAGTCATCCCTAGCAGCAGCATCTCCTTTCCCCATTCTCATGTTAGTGTAGTTCTTAGAATATTTTCTACTTTATAAATAAAATGTTTTATATAGCTGTTGGTTTGCTTCTTTAGGATCTGCATCCAAAATCCCTTTCTCTCCTTATTTTTTGAATTCCCCCCTGCTTCATCATCATTAACATCATCATCCCGTTCCACTTAGAATTATAGCTTTTTGCCTGTATCATGTGTATGAGCCTTGACTGTGTGGTTCTAAAATAGCCCTTCAAATCAGGTAATCCTAAACCACCTTGTTCTTTTAGAAGGATCAGCTTTGCCCTGTTCCCCCTCCCAGATTAAAATCCTTCAAGTCCCTATTAATTAGTGTCCACAACTTTTCTTCTGGTTGATAAAAAATATGCCTGACCTGTATATAAAACTAAAGGGACTAAAAACATTTCACTGCTTGTATCTTGTTATCCATATCCTTAAACAGGAGCTTCCAGCTTCTCAGTTTTTATATTATCTTTTGTTTAGTCTTTTCACACATATTGTTAGTTGCCGTAACAGAATCATTTTTAACCCATACTCCTAAATACTCAATTTTTATCATATCCCCATAAATGTGGGTATTGATGAACAAATTCATGTGTGGGCACATACTTTATAGGTATAGCCCTTGTGTTGTCTTCATTAATTGTATGTCCTGAAAAGACTTGAAACTGTCTCAGAATGTTCCACAACACTGAGATGCCCTTTTCTGGTTTTTATCAGGTGCAAAATAATATCACCTGCAAATAAAGCTAGCTTTTCTTGATTACCATACCAATTATATCCTTGAATGTCTGAGTCCGTTATTTACTTTGCCAGTGGCTCTAAATATAATGCAAATAATGAAGGGGAAAGAGGACACTCCCTCCCTGATTCTTCTGTTCAGACACAACTTAGAGGGAAACCTTTCCACTTTTTTGTCTCGGAACCCTCATATATCCTCCTTATTGACTTTATTATTGTATCAGGAATGCAAATGCTTCCATTGCCTACTCATAGAATCCCTGCTTACTTTGTCAAATTATTTCCTCTACATCAACACCCACCAGCCGCTGCAGTATTTTCTTATAATCTGGTTCCATCAGGATCATCATTGTTCTATTAATGTTGTCAAATTTTTGCTCCACTCACTCCTTATCTATCGATTTTGGCAATAGCTTTGCCATTCTTTTAGCTATTATAGACATATACCCTATATAATAGGATCGTAGGTGATTACTAGACTATCGACCTGAAAGTCATTTTAAGCCTTAATGTTTCAACCTAGTGTAATACCGTATCAGTACTAGTCAATACCCAAGATTGCATTTAGTGATGACTGCCCATGGTCAGGAGGGTTGTGGGCACTATCCCAGGTAAGAATTTGTGGTGCCCTATCCCCTCATCCAGGTTCCTCTTGAAGAGTGTCATTGAAGTGCTCTGTTTCACATGAGGTGGTAGCCTGCTCCAAAGACATAGCAGTCACTGGGAGATAAATCTGTCCCTCTAGCATATCCTATTTAAGTTGCAGGCCATATTTAAGTCCCTGGAAAGGGTAGCCCTAGACCATGATAATGATCTAAAATTGAAATGGGCCTAAATAAAGCTGGGTCTGATGGATCTTTACCATCTATAGGTATTGCAGCCACCATAACTTTCTTCGAGAATGTTGGTGCTTCCCCTCCTTTTAAAATGCTGCTAAATAAAACCTTCCAGTTCTTTATCACTTTCTTCTTCCCTCCTAGCTTCAGTTTTCCACAGGAATGCCATGTAGTCATAGTGATTTTCCTGCAGATTGATTATACATCACAGTTTTTATCTCATCTCCTCCTCCTGTCTTAACTTTAATTGTTGAGCCTCATCTACCTATAACCTTGGCATATCTATGTCTTCCATAAATATTTAAATTTGTGCTTTTTCTTGATTTCCACATTCTTCTGCTTTATATAAATTTTCATAAAATTTCATCAATGTCTTCTATACCTCTACTGGATCTCTGGTTACATTTCTTGTTATAGGCTCCCTAAATTCATAAACAGCCCTTTCTACTTTCTGTTGCATAAGTCATTGTGCTAAAAAGTTTTTTGTTCATAGGTAGGTACTAGGCTATCGGCCCAAGGGCCTAAGTAAGCCTAGCCAACAAAGTTCCCTGGCTTACGCCAACCCAAGAAAGTTAATTTCCTATGCTCCTGTCAAGCAGAGCCACAGAAGTGATCCCCGGGGTGTATATCCTATTTCCCATCCACCCATCAATATTTTTCTTGAAGAGTGTTAATGAGGAACTTTGCTTGACATAGATGGGTAGCTTGTTCCAGAGTATGGGAAGTCTCTGGGACAGGAATCTATCCCTCCAGCAAGTCCTGTTTATTGTGGTGACAAGATTTAGGTCCCTAGAGCATGTAGCTCGGGGGGATTGGGATTTCTTTAGGTGTAGCATGTCCAGCAGCTTTGGGTTTGACATAGCTTTATATGTTAGGCAGAGATCACCTCGGAGTAGACAATATGCTACAGAGTAAAGCTGGAGTTTTTTGAGACGATCAGTGTAGGGCATCTGTTAGAGGCCAGTAATTCTTTGTGAGGTACTTCTGTGGCCTTTCCAGCTGCTGCAGATGTCTTGTGAGGTACATTCCAAAAGGAGTGTTGTACTCTATAATGGGTCTAATGAGTGTCGAGTAGTGGGGAACAATGACCTCCTTTTTTTCCTGGATGAGAACCCTTTTGTGATGAGGTGTGCCATGTAGAAAGATTTCCTGACTACTGCGGCAATGTGATTATCAAAGGAGAGACTACTGTCCACCTGGGTCCCAAGGACTTTTATCACACATTTGCTGTTAAGAAGACTGCTGCCTATGTGGTAGTTCATGGGTACAGAGTTTTTACCAAAGGGGATAACGGTGCACTTTTTGGCATTGAGCGTGAGGCCATGGCTCTGACACCAGGCATCTGTCTCAGTGAGGCCCCTCTGTAGGATGTCCACATCATTTGGGGACTCGACTGTAGCTCCTAGTTTGCAGTCATCTGTGAACTTCATTACCCAGAGGCCTTTTCTGTTAGCCTGTACTTCAGAGAAGTAGACACCAAATAGGAGAGGTCACAGGACTGAACCCTGTGATAGTCCACTTGTTACTGGTTTGAAGTCAGATTTGCAGTCTGCAACTTTTACAGTGTGGGTTCTGTCAGTGAGCCAGTTGGCAACCCATCTTGTGACATAGGGATTTATACCTAGTTTAGTGAGTTTAGCTATAATTCCAGAATGGGGGATGGTGTTGAAAGCCTTGGCGAGGTCAAGATAGGCTGTGTGAACCACCTTACCCTCATCTACGGCTTTGGTGACTGTCTCAAAGAAGTCAACCAGGTTCAGGAGGCAAGATCTGCCTTTCACAAATCCGAACTGGGTGCGGTCTAGAATTTGGAGGTTACCAATGTCTTTGTTTATGAATTCCATGATGATACATTCCATGGCTTTGCAGACCAGACTCATCAGGCTAATAGGGTGATAGTTCCCAGGATCAGTGGTAGCTTCCCCTTTTTGGAGTGGGATAACTGTTGCTCTGCGCCATTCAGTGGGCATAAAGCCTGATGTGAGGCTATGATTGAAAATGGTGCTTAAGTGGGGAGCCAGTTCGTTCTGAAGTTCGTGTAAAACGCTGCCTGGGATGTTGTCCGGTCCTATGGATGCTGTGTTTTTGGCTTTAGAGAGTGCTGCTTTTACCTGTGAAGTTTTGATTACAGGGACTCTGCATTCTTCCTATATAGATATGGGCCCTTTTGGGGGTGAGATGGGGGTAAAGTTAGCACTGAACCTATCTACCAGGATGTTGGCAATATCAGTTGGTTCTGTAATTTTTGTGCCATTGTGTTGTAACTCAGAGCAGATCTGGGTGTTGCCATTGAGATTCTTGACATAGCTATAGAATGCTTTGTGGTTGCCCTTAGAATCAGTACCAATCTTATTTTCATAGCTAGCTTTGGAGGATCTTATAAGGGATCTCAGCTTCTTGCTGAGGCTGACCAGGGAGCTCCTCCACTTATGGGATTTTACTCTCTTTTGCAACAATTTCTTCCTTCTGTTGTAGAGTTTGTTTATGGCAGGGGACCACCAGATTGGCTTCCTTTTTTTTAGAGGATAACGTCTTGGTTCTGTTTGGGATAGCACGATCCATGCACTCGTGTAAGTGCTTATAGAGTGCATTTGTGTAGGATTCAGCAGTCGTAACTGTATAGTCCATCTGCATGAGTGTCATGAAGTTCACCACTTTTGTCGTAAGAAGCATGAAATTGACTTTGGAGAAATTATTTACTGTGGTTTCCTTAATGGGGGGTGGGGATGGGATATGTATGTCTAGGGTGATTACCTTATGGTCAGATCTGACCAACCAGGAGTTAACTTCAGGCGTGCAACACAGGTCACTCATGTTGGTAATGACTAGGTCTAGGATATTGTTGCCCCTGGTGGGAGTGTGGATAAGTTGATCCAGGGCATTGGAATTTATGAATTCCAGAAAGCGCGGAGCGAAGGAAATAGTACATGAGTAGTTTTCCCAGTTAATGGTGGGGTAGTTGAAATTGCCCAATATTAGGGTGTTTGGTTGAACCCTAATATTTTCCAGTATATTAAGAAAAGAGGAGTGGGAATCCTGGGGCATGGTGGGGGATTTGTAGCAAGCTACAGTTTGGATTGCAGTTTTGCCCAGAGTTAGTTGCACTTGGATAACCTCGGCTGCATTATGCTGAGCAACTAGCCTGGAGGTGTAGCTATCCTTAATGAATATGGACACACCTCCGCCTTTAGTGTTCCAGTCCAGGTTAGATGGCCGAAAAGTGTGGTATGGGTTATAGCCTGGTAATGCAGGGGTGCTCTCTGGAGCCTTGAACCAGGTCTCAGTCACTGCACAGACATCAGTGTTCTCCATTTTAAGGCGTGCCTCAAGTGAGTGCATTTTGAGATTTAGACTTCTAGCATTGAGTAGCATTACCCTCAGTTTTTGCTTGCCTGTTCCTGTTATGGTGGTGAATTTATCATTTGAACCTTGCCTAAAAAAGGTATATAGGGGTGGCAAGAGCCTTTGCCAGTATCCGGAATCCCAGGCGTGATAGGTGCAGGCCATCTCTGGCAAAGCATCGTGGTCTGTCCACCATGTCCCAGGAAGACAGATACTGGATCCCCTTAGAATAACACCAGAAGCTTAGCCAATTGTCAATCATTTTGCCATTGTACTGTGGTATCATTCTGGGCGATGGCAGGATACTACTCAGGGGTAGAGTCATACCTGCCTGGGATACAAGATCGGAGAGTTCTTCCATGTCTCTTTTCATGTAGCCAGGGAGGTACGTCTCAGGTCATTCACACCAACATGGACAATCACAGAGTCATATTTGTAATTGTTGTGCTGTGGAGTTAACAAAAACAGTTGCTTAACAGCAATTATCTAAACTCATGCATATTATCTAGATACTTTCTTATTTTATCTTTAACGGTCTGCATTTGCTTTTCTTCTTGTACTGTGAGATCCCCCTTATTCTACTATACTGTAACCTTTGTCAGTCCCTCTAAATTCTGGTTACTTAATTGTACCCATTTTTTCTTTTATTTTTACCTTTTTTAAACTCCACTTTTATTTTACCCCACTCACTAGCTGTAACTTCTAAAGAATTTTATCTTCCCTAGCAACGCTCAAATAATTTCCACTACCCATTCCTTAAATTCCTGTCTTTTTAACATATAGGAGGTAGACTGCCAGTGTCTCTCTCATTTTTACTTCAGTACCCTGCAACTTTTATCTTAGTTGTTATTGACACATGATCTGAAATAGTTATTGGATGTGTGTCAAAATTTCAATTAAATGCACATATTCCAGTGAAATGTAATTTTTGTCTAGTCTAGACCAGTTATCGTACCTTGGGAAATATGTAAATTCTCTTGGAGTTCCTGCTACTGAATTTGTCTTCCATACCAAATATTTTCATAAATTTCTTCAGAAATCTACCCTTTTTTTATATTTTCCCTTCTAGGTCTCCCAGCTACATCCTCATTGTTGCAAATCAAGTTCCAGTCACCAACTGTAAGTAATATTCCTTGCTGAAAGCTGATTATTTCTCCCAAATGTTTCTTAAACTTCATAATAGTTTTAGGTGGAATATAACTACATGCCAGTGTAATCTTCCTCCTCCACAGCTTTCAATGAGTACAAGAGTAATAGTGAAAAAACATTCCCTTTTATACACACAATCAATGTTTTTTCACTATTACTCTTGTACTCATTGAAGGCTGTGGTGGCTGGGGCGCTAAGGCAGTTTGAATTTTTATTAAATTTTTCAACGTGAAATCCGTGTTGTTTTTGTGACTTTTTAGTCTTTTTTAAGACTATTTTGCTGTTTCTTGTTGTTGCTTTGGATTATAGATTCGGATTCCTTGTTGAATATTCCCAGAGTTTTTCGGGAAGACTCTATTCCTGTTAATAATGGCTCTGCTACCCCTCCGGTTCCTGGTGGTTCGGGAATTCTAGGTGCATCGGGTACGACTTCACAGAAAACCATGGATAACTTTTTGATTCATGGTTTACCAGCTTCTACTTCTATTACTGCCCCTCATAGTGTTAATGTGACCAACGTTCCTGCTGCTGCTCAGATTTTATTAACTACAGCTCATGTTCCGAATGTTGGTAGTACTAGAACTGTTTTGCCTACAACTGTGTCGACAGCTGTGCCTAATGGTGAGTTTATTCCTGCGGACCGCACATTCAAATTTATGGAAGATAGAAAACAAAGATTTCTCAACCTGTTTGGGACTCTTGGTGGTTCCATTGCGGGTATGTTTTCTCAAGAAACACAGGAGATTGTGGACAGTTTTGAAAAGCTTATCTTTCAGGAGACACACTGTCATTTTAATTTATTAGGCTTAACAAGGTATACTGAGTTAAATATTGCTCCACTAGGGTTAAGGGCATTTAAAAGTCCAGCGACTCCCTTTGACACTTCAGATAATACTGATTTAATATTTAAAGATCGGTGGTTAGCCGCAGCACATACTTGTGCCATGGAATTTGTTAACATTTTAGTGGAAAGGGAGCAATTATTACATAATAAACTTCAGAAGGAGCTACAGAATATGCATTCTAAACTATTAAGTGAAATAGGGGACCGAAAGGTTAATGATATCTTTAAAAATCTTAAAGAAAAATTGAATAAATTTGAGAATGATCAGGTCCACCTTAAATCTACCAAGATTAAAAGAGATATTCGGGACTATGCTAATGGGTGGGCTTTCCTGTGGAAAAATAAACAAAATTTCCGCTCAGGGCAAGCGGGAAAAAGAAATCATAATAAAAAACAACTTTCTGTTTCTTTTGCCTCGTCTAAGGGGGTAGGCTTTACTACAGATTCAGAAGGGGACATTCATGAATTCCCCCCATTACCGGGTGCACAAGATCCAGAAGCCCACAGACAGCGTTTTGTGACAACGAAGAGAATGCCAAAAGAGGTAATAAAAAAAAAGGAACTGGTTTCTTTTCTCCTACACGTAAGGGACAATTTAAACAAGCATTTAAACGAGGCAGATGGAACTAATGCTTCTTACACTATCTTTCCATCTGCTACTGTATCAGATGTTGTTAATTTATCTGGGTCTGTGTTATCAGATGAAGAAATTTCAGTTCTTCAGTTGGGTTTAAAATTTGTGCCAACTGTTATTCCTAGGAATTATGTTATAAAGCAAGAAGTTTTTAGATTTATTAGGAAGTTACATTTAAAATGATATTTTGCACAAGGGGATAAACGAGTCTGTACATATAATTGTGCGCATAGTTCTGATAGTGTTGTGAGTGTTGACAGTTTCTTTTCTTGTTTATCAGATGATGGTGACTTTGTTTCACTTAATGCTTATACATTATTGAATACTGAGGGGATTAATTTTCGCAGTAAATTTATACCTCCATATACTAATAATACTGTTATGCAATTTTCTGAAATGCTTCACTTTTCACCTCAAGAATTTGTGAATTCATGTGACAAAAGTTCTTGGCACTTTAACATGACAAAAATGAATAGTTTGCTTTAAAAAAATCGATGAATAGAAATGATTTAATTATTAAGCCTTCTGATAAAGACAATAAAATTGTTTTACTTCACTGTACTCAATATCATGATATGTGTATGCAACATCTAAATGACACTCTAACATATGAGATTAGCGAACAAGTAAAATTGAATGCTATGAAAGAATTTACTGCTTTTATTGAGAAAGGTGTGCGTTTGGGTTATTTTTGTAAAAAGGATCTCAATACTAAATTTTGTATAGATAATTGTCAACTGGCTACTTTTTATTGTCTTCCCAAATTGCATCTAACCCCCCCTGGTCGTCCTATTGTGGCAGCTACTAATTATTTTTTACAGAATATTGGTGTGGTAATACATGGATGTTTGTTACCTTATGTAGAAAAGCTTGATTCTTATATTAAAAATTCTTTTGATTTTATTGATAAGATATCTAATGTATTCTGGACTAATGATATGTTTTGGATTAGTTTAGATGTGGTTAGCTTATATACAAATATTAGCCATATCGATGGTATGCAGGCATTGCATTATTTCTTGGGTGATGGTCCTGTTTCACATTATATTTTGGACCTAACTAGTTTTTGTTTATCTAATAATTTTTTCAGCTTTAATGAGGTGATTTACCATCAACTGAGAGGCACGGCCATGGGGGCACCTTTTGCCCCCATGTATGCCAATCTTTTTATGGCTAAATTTGAATTGGAATACATCTACACTAATTTGTTTGTACAGAATAATATGTTATTTTACTTTTGTTATATTGATGATTTGATTTTTTTTTATGTAAAGGGGGTTTTGATTTAGTATCTACTTTTGTTTCTGATATCAATAATAATAGATATAACATTAAATCTGACGGTTTGCAATTTGGTACTAAAGTTAATTTTTTAGACATTTCTCTGGTAGGAGGGGAAGATGGACACATTCTTACTACGGTCCATCGAAAATTTATTGATGGTAATCAATATTTATTCGGCACTAGTTGCCATCCACCTCATACATTAAGATCTTTGCCTTATGGAGAAATAGTTAGATTATCTAGATTGTGCAATGATAGTTTAGATTTAGTAAGACAGATTAATGAATTAATTGATATGTTTTTACAAAGGGGTTATACTATGCAGGTGATTATTGAATCAATTGAAAAGCTGTTAAAAGCTAATATAAAGCATGAAAGAAATAATGCTTATACTGGAGTGGGACAAAAAAACAACGACAGAGGAATAATACACAACAAGTTAATATTTATTTTGTTACTGCTTATAATATACTGAGTGAACAAATTTGGGAATCTATAAAATATTATTGGAAATTTTTAACACAAGACAAACTAGTGAATAAATTTATTCCCAATGTTCCTCAGGTGGCTTATTATAGAGGACAGAATTTGGGAGATAAGTTAATTAGGGCATATTATGTTTGTCCAACTGATAAATTGAATCTTTCAGTGTCCATTTTTGGAACTATACCATGTCATAATATGCCCCTTAAGTTGCATTTTTCTAGAATGTCTGTGTCTTTCGGCTTTTCCCGGTTAGGGGTCGCCCACGCGAACTCCCCGCGCTGCTAATGATTAGCAATGTTTTTTTGGCTTGCCGCGCTCTACGACAACACAACCTTCAACGGGAACGCCCATCACGCATGTCGTCACACAGTAGTAGCTTAATTAACTGAGAAACGAGCGACGTCAAACTATGAACTATGCGGCAACAAGCTACACCACCACCATAAAATATTTAGACCACAGAAATGTTTTTCTTGTTATACCTCAGGTATTATTTATTGTCTTAGATGTCTCTGCAACCTTTTCTGTATTGGGGAAACAAAAAGAAAATTTAAAATAAGGTTGCAGGAGCATGTTCATGATATTAAAAGGGGAGCATTGGAAAGACCAGTTGCAGTGCACTTTATGGAAAAGCATAGTTGCAATGCTAATTTATTGCAAGCAACTATATTAGAACAAGTTTTTGTGAAGAAAGGGGATGCCAAATTATTAAAAAATATGTTATTATATAAGGAAACTATTTTTATATTAACGTATACAATACATTGTCACCAATGGGTTTGAATACAGAAGTTAATTGGAGGTGTTTACTTTAATATATAATATATATTTGTGCATTTTTAATGTTTGCATTTGTTGTATTTGTTATAGTATTATTCTTTTGCTCACTTTGAACTCAGTACTATGAACTGGTTAATTAGTTCATTAATTGGATGGGGGATGGAGTCTATTTAATTGATTGTGTGTATAAAAGGGAATGTTTTTTTACTATTACTCTTGTACCATGTTGGCCTGTACTTCTGAGAAGTAGATGCCGAACAATAGGGGGCCAAGGACCGAGCCCTGTGGGACTTGTGACCGGCTTGGAGTCTGACATAGCGCCAGCAACTCATTGAAGGCTGTGGTGGCCGAGGCACTAAGACAGTTTGAATTTTTATTAAATTTTTCAACGTGAAATCCGTGTTGTTTTTGTGACTTTTTAGTCTTTTTTAAGACTATTTTGCTGTTTCTTGTTGTTGCTTTTAATCTTCCTCCTCCCTTTCCAGTAGACCATTACTTACCACATGTCTACAATTAGTACCTTTTTTCCTGTTCTGTCACTATTAGATCTCATCTAGCAATTAGTATAAGTACTCCCCTTTTCCTTTGTCCCTGATACTCTACAGAATATTCCACCTGAAATCCCTTTCTTATGGGTTCATAGGTAAGTACTGAGCTAACTGCCCTTGTGAGCCATTTTCCTTTTTTGTGCTTGAATTAACCCATCTCATTTGGTTAGAGATTGGCCTTACCTATCCCATGGTCGTTAATTATATATTGCCCATATTGAGAATAACTGGGATCATACTTTAGATAATTTGAGGGGACACTTGCACAGAGTAAAGCATTTAGGAACTGCCTCTGTCCATTAGTAGTACAAGGTGCAGTCCTTGGGTAATTTTTTTTTCCTCATCCATGGATCCGCGCTACACTTGAATATGGACAGTAAAGAACTTTTATGTGGATGGGAATTCCTTTGCAGAGCAACGGTATGCTCATAGGTTCATAGGTTTATACTAGGCTATCTGCCCTAAGGCATTTATAAGCCTAGCCCAAATTTTTGTGGCTTACGCCACCCCTTATATGAAAAAATACTGTGCCCATTAGTTTGTTGTGCCTCTGTCCAGCAGTGACACAGAGATGATTCCCGGGATAAACCTACGATCTCCCATCCACAGGTCAAGATTTCTCTTGAACAGAGCCAGCGAGGTGCTCTGCCTCACATGGACCGGGATTTTATTCCACAGCATAGGGAGTCTCTGAGTGATAAATCTATCCCTCCAGCACGTCCTATTTATATCCGTGCTAAGGTTTAAGTCGCTTGCTCTAGTGGTTTTGGTGGATTTGGATTTTTTGAGGTGGAGCATGTCCATTAATTCCGGGTTGGACATGGCCTTGTATGTCAGGCACATGTCACCTCTGAGCAGACGGTATGCAACTGAATAGAGCTGGAGTTTCTTCAATCTGGCAGCATATGACAGATTTTGGAGTCCCTTTATCCTTTTGGTGAGGAACTTTTGGGGTCTCTCCAATTGCTGCAGATGTCGGGTGAGATACATCCCGAATGGGGCATTGTACTCGATCATTGGTCTGATAAGTGAAGAGTACAGGGGAACAATGACCTCACTAGATCTGGATGTGAATCCCTTCATGATCAGGTGGGCAATGTAGAAGGTCTTTCTAACCACTTTAGCAACGTGAGTGTCAAAAGAAAGGCCACTGTCAACCTGGGTCCCCAGGTCCCTGATAACCGCTTCTGTGCTTAGTGGATTGCCACCTATATGGTAGCTTGGGGTTACCTTGTTTTTCCCGAAGGGTATGACTATACATTTTTGGCGTTTAACTTCAGGCCATGGCTCTGGCACCAGCTATCTGTTTCCGTGAGTCCCTTCTGAAGGATATCAGTGTCCGATGCACTTTCCACTATGGCGCCTAGTTTGCAGTCATCTGCAAACTTTGTCAGCCAAAGTCCTCCCATGTTGGCCTGTACTTCTGAGAAGTAGATGCCGAACAATAGGGGGCCAAGGACCGAGCCCTGTGGGACTTGTGACCGGCTTGGAGTCTGACATAGCGCCAGCAACTCTAACCCTGTGGGTTCTGTCCTTAAGCCAGTTTGCAACCCATCTTGTGACATATGGGTTTACATTTAAGCTGGTAAGTTTTCTACAATACCCGAGTGGGGTATTGTGTCGAAGGCCTTTGCAAGGTCAAGGTAGGCTGTATGGACTGCCTTTCCCTCATCAATGGCCTTGGTGACTGTTTCGAAGAAGTCGACCAAGTTCAAAAGGCATGATCTGCCCTTGACGAAGCCAAACTGGGTCGGGTCCAATGTCTGCAAGTCCCCTATATCTTTGTTTATGAGCTCCATTATGATCCTCTCCATAGCTTTGCAGACTAGACTTGTTAAGCTTATGGGGCGGTAATTACCAGGGTCCGTAGAGGCACCGCCTTTGTGGAGTGGGACCATAGTTGCCGTACGCCACTCCTTAGGCACTTATCCTGTGGTAAGGCTGAGATTAAACAGCTGCCTTATGTGCGGGTTTAATTCCTCATTTAGCTCGTGTAGCACACAGCCGGGGACACCATCCGGTCCCATTGATGCTGTGTTTTTAGCTTTAGAGAGAGCAGCTTTCACCTGCGCATTTGAGATGTCTGGGAGGCTACACTCTGCTGGGATAGTTATCTCTCCTTTAGGGGAGAGGGGTGAAGTTTGCACTGAACCTGTCTGCCAGTATGTTGGCAATGTCTGTGGGTTCAGTGATTTTTGTATCATTTTGGACTAATTCTGAGCATATCTGGGAGTTTCCACCCAGGTTCCTAACATAGCTGAAAAAGGCCTTATGATTGTCCTTTGAATCCATGGCAATTTTTCTCTCAAAATTGGCCTTAGTTGATTTTATGAGTGCTCGTATTTTTTACTAATAATGATCAGGGTGACTTCCCTTTTATGGATTTTGTTCTATCATGTAATAGCTTTCTCCTCTTATTGTAAAGTTTGTTAATGGCTGGGGTCCACCAGACTGGACGTTTGCCCTTTGTGGAAAGAGTCTTGGTTTTATTTGGGATTGCCTGATCCATGCAGTCCTGGAGGTGTTCAGAGAAGGCATTTGTAAGGGCTTCCGCAGCTTGGGTTGTGGTTTCCACTGGCTCAGGGGCCTTGAAGGATACCACACCAGTCTTGAGTAGTGTGAAGTTTGCTTTAGAGAAGTTCTTCACTGTGGTCTTTTTTGTTTGGGGCGGGATGTGGATTTCCAGTGAGATTAGTTTATGATCAGATCTCACCAATGAGGGATATACTTCCGGTGTGGAGCATTTTGTCCCCATGTTTGTGATAATGAGATCTAGTATATTTTCTCCTCTCGTGGGAACAGTGACTAGCTGTTCCATGGCATTTGAATTTATGAACTCCAGGAACCGTTGGGCTAGAAAGGTTAGGGCTTGAGTAATGTTCCCAGTCTATATTCGGGTAGTTGAAGTCACCCAATATGATGGTGTTTGGAGATACATTTATACCCTCCATTGTCTTCAGGAAGGCTGTGTGGGGTTCCTGAGTTTGAGAGGGTGGCCTGTAGCATGCTACAATTTGTAGAGCAGTTTTGCCTATGGTTAGTTGCACCTGGATGGTTTCCGAGCTTAGTGCGTTGCCACCAACCTGGAGGTGTGGGTATCCTTTATGAATATGGATACACCCTCCTTTTGTGGTGTGGTCCGGGTTTTGGGGCGGAACGCATGATATGAGGTAAAACCTAATAGTGCCGGGTGCTCTCAGGAGCCTTGAACCAGGTTTCAGTTACAGCACAGACATCGATGTTCTCCATACTGAGAAGGGCCTCGAGTGTGTGCATTTTGAGATTTAGACTTCTGGCATTGAGCAGCATTACCCTCAGTTTCTTCCCATTTTTGTTTTCTAGGGTGGTAGGTTTAGAATTTGAGCCTTGCCTAAAAAAGGCACTATGGGGTGGCAAGAGCCTTAGCCAATATCCGGAATCCCAGGGGTGACAGGTGCAAGCCGTCCCTTGCGAAGCAGCGTGGCTAGTCAAGCATGTCATCCCAGGCAGACAGACACTGGATCCCCTTTGAATGACACCAGACATTAAGCCAATTGTTAAAGCTGATCATCTTGTCTCTATATTGTGGCATCATTCTTGGTGAAGGAAGGATACTGCTCAGGGTCAGAGTCATACCTGCCTGGGCTACATAATCAGAGAGCTCCTCTATGTCTCTTTTCATGTAGTCCAGGGAGGTACGTCTCAGGTCGTTCACACCAGCATGGACAATGACTGTGTCATATTTGTACTTGCCATGGAGTGACCAGAGTGCTTGTGTTATGTGGCGGATTCTAGCGCCCGATAGGCAGCTTACTGTGACCCTTTCCTTGTTCAGCCTGGTGAGTGGGACGTCAGTGTGTCTGACTATGGAGTCACCTATGACAAGTATGTTTGGTGTTGTATTTGGCCTTAAGGGCTGTGACTGCTTTGCACACTGCTTTTGTGGTTTATGTGTTGCTTGTGGGGTGTCTTGAGGTAGCAGTTGTTTGGGTGTCTGCTTTGGAGGCCTCTGCTGTTTAGGTAAATTTTTACTCAGAGCCTCCGAGTATGTCTTTGTGTGTTTATGTGTTTGATTCAGTGGTGTGGTAGCATTATGTGAGGCTGGTTTTGTGGTGTGTGTAGTTGCCTTCTCCTCCTGTCTGGTCATGCCAGTCCTGAGTTGAGAGAGCTCAGCCTCCAGTTTGGCTAAATAGCTGCATCTCTCGCAAGTATTTGTGTTATGTGGGAGGAGGAGAGGGTTGTCTGTGTACATGAGGCAGTTATAACATTGCCTCAAGATTCCCAGATTCACCAGCTGGACCGGAGAGGAGATTGACAACTGACCTTTGGACATGCTAGAATAATATTGGGAATTCCTTAATGCTGTTCGAGATCTACTAGTCTTTCCAAACTGTTCTATTGATGTTGCAGAAGAGGTTTAGATCCCTAGACAGAGTACTTCTAATACCATTTGGCTTGCTGAAGTGCAGTAAATCCATCAGTATTAGGTCGGAGGATGTTTTGTATGCCAGATACAGGTCACCTTTTAGAAGTCTGTAGGATACTGAGTATAGTGACAAGGCTCTGAGTCGGTCCATGTAGGACATATTGTTTAGGTCTTGTATCATTTTAACAAGGTATTTTTTGTGGGCGTCCCAGTTGTTACACATGTCTGAATAGATACATGCGACATTATATTCAGTGATTGGCCTAACGAGGGCTGAGTAAAAGGGGACAATGATATCCCTAGATCTAGACACAGTCCCTTTGTTTATAATCTGGGCAATATAAAAGGACTTTATTGCAACAATGGACATGTTACTCAACAGTTGAATCACTTTTCCACTATTTTCCCAAATAATGAAAAGCTGGGTCAATTTTTAGGGGCGTATTGTCAGTGTGGTAACTCCCTGAGGTAGAAAACTTCCCAAAGGATACAGTAATGCATTTTTTTTTAGCATTTAAGTCCATGATTTTGGCAACTGTTATTTATTTGACACAAATCTCCTAGCAGGACAGCTACATCATTTGGGGATTGAATGACTGCTCCTAGCTTGCAGTCATATGTTCTTATGTAAATATTAGGCTAGCTGCCCTTGTGGGCCATTTTAATTCTAACCAATTTCCTTTTATCAAATTTATATGCAAATTTCTTTCCAAGTGCGTCTCCTGCAGCTTTGTTATTTTCATTTTGCATTTCTTAATGTAATTCAGTACTTTTTCTTTTTTGTCTTTTCCGGAGAGGCCATTCATTTTCCAAAATAATGTGTTTATTGTAGCCATTATGATAATGAAGCTGCAGTGGTACAGCGGTAGCATTGTTGCCTCACAGCAAGAGGTTCTCCTGTTCAATTCACGGCTGGAGTGCCTTCTGTGTGGAGTCTGCATGTCCTCCCCGCGGTCAAATGGCCTCCGAAAGACATGCGTGAATGGGTGTGCCTTCGCTGAAGGTTGGGCATTGGGCTGGCAACTCGGCACCATAAAAAATCTTCTGCCAATCATTAGTGGACCGGAGTTCCGCTGTGGCGAGCCCTAACCAGGAAAAGCTGAAAATACAAACTTTGTAGCCATTATGATAAGTTATTATTCCCACCTTTATGTACGACAGCCTTTTTTAAAATGTCTGTTTCCAGCTTTTGTGTTACATTTACCCAATAATGTTTGGAGGTTGATCTTTTATTCAGTTGTTTCTTGTTTTCTCCGTTTGAACACATGCCTCATTTTACAAGACTTTTTCTGTTAATGAAAACCTTCAAACAATCCACCAGAACACCCCAATAACCTGTTAACTTTAAGCAAACACACAAAACTTTGTACTACTTCAGATAATGAAGCTTAACCACCCTGATGGGGACAATTGTCTCAAATCGACAGCTACACACACAGACATAACTTAACATAAAATTAAGGTTATCCATGCTAAGACGCATGCTACAGCCTGTATTCGTAGTTACACTAATTGCTGTCTGTTCTTGTACTATCTTTGTTACCTTCCCAAGTGTGAAAAATAACTTGTATGTTTTCAGAAAAAAATAACTTTCAGCCTTAAGAAAAAGTATGATGGCTATCTTTAATCTTTAAATAAAACTAAGTTATATGCTGTTCTAGTAAATTAATTAAAGTGTTTAGTTACCAGAAAAGCTGCTTTATCACAGTAAACAGTGTTCAAACTTCTTGATGTATTGACTTCACTTATAGTTAGCCTGTTTCTTTGGAAACATAAGATCAAAATGCAGAACTGTTTTTAGCTTCAGATTTCTCAACTGGCACTGAACATTTATTTGCTCAAAGAAAACTGTTTTATTACATTGTGATCTCTCATTTTTTAACACTCACTAGCATTTACAAATACATTATGCCAAGGGCATTAATTCAGATATTTATGTATGCAGAAGTAAAAGACAACATATCGGATGTTCTTCGTGTTTCACTGTTGCAGTCATTACAGTTGGGTTATCTACTTGCAGTGGCCCTCAGTCAGCCTGATTAACAAAGTCTTGGGTCCTGCGTCAGTTGCTGTCCCTTCTTCCATGACTTCAGGTCGTCAGGGGTATAAAACATGCAGCCGACACCATTACCCCAGTCTTTCTTGCTGTGCGGTGCCCAAAGCAGAAGCAGTTCGCAAGTGCCGGTCGGCCAACTCCTGAAAATTTCATTTTCGAGTTTCAGAACCGAAGTCTTCAACTAAAGTTAAGTACCCCGATGGGAAAACTTTTTTTTGCTCCTTACCGATGTCAGTAAAAGTTAATAATTGCATTACTTGTGGAAAGCAAATACCTCATAAAGATTTTCATTCGTATTGTATTCCTTGCCTAGGCCCTGACCACGACGTATCTTGCTGTCAGTTTTGTGCTTTATTTAATCAGCGCACTATCCATCGTCGGTATATTTTTTCTTCTAAATATTTTGGTTCTCGGTTTAATTATCCAGAAATGTAGTCGGTTAGCCATCCGACTACCGGGATTTAAAAAAAAACGCAAAGATAAAGACAGAGACAGGCAGCCAAGGTCCAAAACTGCTGACAACGCTTCTCCTAAGCCAGTCGCCAGTTCGCCGGTACTCACATACCTGCTACTTCAGATTCGCTGGACTCTACTGAGACCCATTCAGAGTCTGGTATGCCGCGAGATGCTTCAACTATGGAACCCATGGATGTCTCTACCTTGGATGGGTCCGGAGTTGCTGTGCAGGCACCGGCTTCTGAGGGTGTATTCATGTCTACAGACTTTCATATTAAACCGATGCCTCCTTCTTCATTTAGGCCTAAATCTCAAACCATGCCTAAAATAACGACGCCCAGGCCGCATGCTCAGGCCTCTATGCCTAAAAAACAAATTTTAAGAATAGCTGAAGATCTTATAACTCTCTAATCAGGAGAAGCCAACCTCCCCCTTCTAAGAGACCTAGAACTGAAGTTGTTTATGAATCTTCTGACCAGGATTCTGATTTTTCTGGTCCTTCTGATGATTTGCTTTTGCCCTTATCTACTTATGAGGACTCTGATGCAGAGGACTCTAGTCCCTCTGCTTCCCCTCCAGAGGATTTTTCCTTTGGTGAAACCTTACATACTCTGAGGGAGCATTTCCACTGGGAGAGCCAGGATTTTTCTGATTCTAAAAAGAGGCTTAGGGGATTTCTTACTCTTGCCTCAGCATAGGCCTTTAGCTATTCCTCCTGTGCTAGACATTGTTGATGCTTTTTCGGAATCTAGTTTGGCCCCTGATTCTTTGCCTCCTGCTCCCAGAAAACCTGACGGATATTACAGGGTTCCTGATATGCACAAGTTCCTTTTAAAAATCCTATTGCGGATCCAGAGACTATTTCACAGGGGACCTAAAGGCATTAAGGCTTCTACTGCTAAAAATCCTACTCCTTCTGATAGAGATTCCAGGGCGCTGGATAGATGGGGTAAGAAGGTTTACACTTCTGCAACCTTGGCCATTAGGGCCTTTAACTGACAGTTTCATATGTTAAAGTATCAGCAACATGTTATTGGATTGCTTAAACAGAAAATGATGTTGATTCCTGACTGTGCGGAAAATAAAGAACTACAAGATTTAATGCATTCTGCTGAACAGGTTGGAAAACATACTTTGCAATGTGGATTTGATTCATTAGAGGCCACTTGCAGGGTTGCTGTTACTGGGTCTGTGCTCAGAAGGCATGCTTGGCTTAAGGAGCAATCTTTGCCTGATCATGTTAAAGCTAAATTGCTGGATGCTCCCTTAAATCAGGGCCGCCTGTTTAGCAACAAGGCTGAGAAAGTTCTTAAAAAGATGGAAGAAAAAGCTAAATCTATGCACACTGTAAAATATTTCTTACAAGTTCAGCCTCCTAGATTTAGTAGGCACTGGCCCTCTAAGAATTGGTCCTTTCCAGCCCCTTCCAGGTCTTCTCAAGCCAAACCCAGACATAGCAGAAACCCCAGGTTTCAGTCCCAGGGGACACACAGGACTAAACAGTGGGGGGTTTCCGCACCCAAATCAGGGAGTAGCGAGACTCCCCCCTATGGAAAACTGTCTCAATTACTTGCTTTTAAAACTTCCAAGCACTTCCCAGCTGAATCCTCCTTTAGGTGGAAAGATTGGTCTGCAGGCCAAAAACTGGGAACTCATTACCCAGGACAAATGGGTTTTAAATATAGTGTCCCAAGGATGCAGATTTCACTTCCACATGTTACCAACACCAAGCGGGTGGCCAGATCTACCCTCAAATCAGTGGGCAGAGGCCCAAAATTAAGTACTGTCTCTCTTGAGCATGGGGGGGGGGCTATTCAGTTGGTACCAAAAAGAAGAAAAGGGACAAAGTTTCTATTTGAGGCTTTTTCTGGTACCCAGAAAAGGCAATACATGGTGTCCTATCCTGGACCTTTCTTCTCTAAATACCTTTCTGGTGATTCCAAAATTCAAGATGCTGACTGCTGCTTCCTATGCTAGGCAAAGATGCATGGTTGGCAACACTAGACTTAAAAGAAGCATACCTGCACATCCCTATCAGGGAGTCTTGCAGAAGACACCTACGCTTCAAAGCAGGCTACATGCACCATCATTTCTTTGCACTTGCCATATGGCTTATCTACTGCGCCCAGGGTATTCACAAAGTGCCTAGCTCCAGTCATTGCATTCTGCACGCAAAGAAATATTCAAATATATCCATACCTGGACGATTGCTAATTTAGGCAGAAAGCCAGGACATACTTTTGAATCATCTGGCCTTTGTTCAAAGGGTACTGACTTGTCTGGGGTATACCATAAACAAAAAGAAATCACACCTGGTACCCTGTCAACAAATTATATTCCTGGGAGCAAGCTTGAATGCAACTTCCCAGATGGCTTTTCTCATGCCAGAGAAACGGACTCATTTGACAACCTACTTCAAACAAGTGGCCACAAAAACCCAGTTATCTGCAAGGCAAATACTGCAAGCTTTGGGGTTCATGGCCTCCTGAATTCTACTAATTCCATATGCAAGGCTGCACATGAGGAGACTGCAATGGTATCTCAAAAGCCTATGTTGTCAACATTCACAGACTCTAGAAGCTATGATTCCTATCATACCTTGCCTATGCCTAGAATTCCTTTGGTGGGCAGAGGCCTGCCACCGAAACAAGGGACTACCATTCACACTGCCTCCTGCCGCCCAAACCTTAACAGCAGACGCATCAGACTATGCATGGGGGGGGGCTCACCTGGCAGGGAAGTGCATTCGGGGCAAATGAAACCCAAGTCAAATGCACCTACACATAAATCAAAAGGAAATGTTAGCTGTACAGAACGCTCTGACAGCCTTCAAGGACCACATACTTCTAGGGCAACTAATGGTAAAGACGGACAACACCACGGTCATGTGGGACATAAACAAGCAGGGGGGTACACACTCTGCAGACTAGCCATGGCATTGTGGAACACAGCCGTGAGCTACCAAGTGAATCTACAAGCTCAATTCCTGCTAGGAAAACTAAATACACTGGCAGATGGACTAAGCAGAAACCTCATGAACCCACACGAGTGGAAATTGGAACCAAGGATTTTCAACATGTTGACAAGCAAATGGAGGAGCCCAGATATAGACCAGTTTGCCTCCCCCCAGAACCATCAGTTGGACAAATTTTACACAAGGATTCCCCACAAACTAGCTTGGAAAGTGGATGCTCTATCCTTCAGCTGGAAAAACCTATCAGTTTATGTCTTTCCTCCTCTGCCTCTGCTCACCAAGGTACTACTAAAGATCAAACAGGATAAGCCAAGGAGGATTTTAATTGCACCAGACTGGCCATGCCAACACTGGTACCCCCTCCTGCGCAGTGTGTCATGCTTGGCCCCATGGCACCTGCCTCAGACTCCTTCCCTGTTGTCTCAGCAGGAGAACCAGATTCTGCCTTACCTAATCTCTCCTTTACCACCCCTCAGTAAATCAGTGATGGATATAATTTTAGAGGCTAGGACGCCTAGTACTAGAATATCTTATGCTGCAAAATGGAAAAGATGTTGTACCTGGAACCAATCTCAAGGGATGAGCGCAGCAGTGCCCAGTTTACCTCGGATTCCACAATATTTGACTGAGGTGCTTCTTAAGGGCTTGTCCTTTTCCTCCATCAAAATTCATGCCTCAGCCATTTCAGCTCATTATAGCACAGAGCCTCCTCTCTTCTCTCACCCACTGCTCAAGCAGTTCCTCAGAGGGACCAAAAATTTAAGGCCACCGAGGAGAGCTCCAACTCCAGCCTGGGACCTTAACTTTGTCTTGGAGAAACTCACTCTTCCTCCTTTTGAGCCAGCTGCTACTGCAAATTTAAAATTTCTTTCCTGGAAAACAGCTTTCCTTTTAGCAATCACTTCTGCAGGAAGGGTATCTAAGTTACAGGCCCTTATGGCAGTGGAGCCTTTCATCATCTTTCATGCGGGCAGGGTGTCCCTCATTACGAATCCCTCCTTCATGCCCAAGGTGGTATCCATTGTGGCCCTTAATCAGTCTATTAATTTGCCTACCTTCTTTCCTAACCCACAGAACAAAGGGGAATGGATACTACACTCCTTAGATGTGCACAGACAACTTAGATTCTACTTGGACAGGACTAAACCTCAAAGGAAATCTGAACAACTGCTGGTGGCATTTGCTGCAGGGACAGAGGGGAAAGCTATTTCAAAGCAAACCATTTCAAAATGGATGGGCCACTGCATTCATTTCTGCTATAAGCACCATGGAAAACCTATCCCACAGGGCATCAGACCCCATTCAACCAGGACTGCATACCTGCTACCTGGAGTTCTGTACATACTTTCACCAAGCATTATCATTTGCAAATTTTCTCCAAATCCAGAGCTGCTTTTGCCACTGCAGTCTTGCATGGTCTTATAGCTGGTCCTAATTCTTTTTAAATTCCTCCTCCCAACCTTAGCTTTGGGAATCTACCCAAATGTAATGATTACAACAGTGAAACACGAAGAACGTAGTACAGTTGTGTACACTTACCATAAATGTAGATACTCGAGTGTATTCACTGTTGCAGTCCTGGTTACCCTCCTTCCAGCCCCCTTTCTTCTTTTGGCTATACCTCTACTCTCACTTACTATGTTCAAAAAGCTTTTTGGTGTATTTCCTTTTTTGTTGGAGGTATATCCTTGTATTATAGATTTAATTGCTTCCCATTAGGGGGGCACCTGACATCTGGGGCAAGAAAAACTGATGTAATGGTGTCGGCTGCATGTTTTATACCCCTGATGAGCTGATGTCATGGAAGAAGGGACAGCAACTGACGCAGGACCCAAGACTTTGTTAATCAGGCCGACTGAGGGCTACTGCAAGCAGATAACCCAAATATAATGACTGCAACAGTGAATACACTCGAACAGCTACATTTATGGTAAGTGTACACAACTGTACTTTCTACATATACTTTAATCGCCAACAGCCCAGGATTACAACTTGTTGAGTTAAACATGCTTTGGTCCAGCTTTTTTCTCTTTTTTTTTACATTGTAATGTCTACATTTCTTAAAAATAAAAAAAGAAAACGCCACCTGTTTCAGTTTCTCTATTACAATGTACAACGGCTCAGTCGGTTCCCAGAGTTCAGAACCAAACCCATTAGTCAAGATCGACAGCACACATGGAACGTTATGATAAGAACATAAGCAGGGACAAGTAATCAAAGTTTTTGCTTCAGTGATAACCACAACCGTAGCATTCCTGGCTTGTTTGCACATATAAGTTAAGGCTAGGGACATCAGGATCAGCATTTAGCATCAGTCTTGCAAAGACATGCATTTGGAGCATTTCTCCGCAGGTCTCCAGTGAAAATTGGCTTTGTTCCAAGTCAGACGTTCCCAGTAAACAAATGTTAAATAAATAATAATAAAATAAATTTATTTAACCTGACAGCTTCCTTTAGCACTGGTGTCCACCAGAGAGTCCTAGGGTTACTGCCGTGAGAAGTATTGATCCCTGTTTGATCAAAGCTTCTTGTTACTAATGCAGTTGCTGAGATATCGAACAGGATCCATTCAGATTTCATAGTTCTATAATCCACAGGTATGTGGGAGAAGCTCTTCCATAGGTGTAAGTTGAACTCTATTCACACAAAAGTTTGGATTTTGGAAGAGTTTGGGAAGTCCATGGATGATGATTTTGGATGGCCTGAAAGTGTTCTGGCAAACCATCCAGTGACTCAGTTGGGGGAAGAGAGATTGTTGCCAGGTTGTTCTCAGCAGGGGTGGAAACACAATTGACCTTAACTGAGGTCATTATTGAGATAGTGAAGGAACATTTTTAGAAATCCCTGAATCTGGTGGTCATGACCTCCTCTTAGGAGGCAGTGCCAGAAGCATATAGTGGAATTGTATCTATTTCAGTAGATGATGTCACTGCAGTAGTTTAACACTTTATGTATGGTAGAGATGCTGGAGTGGATACCAGCAATGCTGAAGGAGATGGACATTTTTGGGGAGTCAATACACTGGTGATACACACTCAGAAGTGTGCTTATCAAGTATCAAACTAACAGTTAAATGAGAACAATTAAAACTTCACATTTCACTCTTAAATAAATGGTTCACAATTATGTCTTGTAATAATAGTTAACATGATTCTTCAGTGATGTATGGATTGCAGCGACATTACCTCTGTATTAGCAAGCAAGCGTAGTGGTCCTATTTTTCAAAGAGAAGGCTGGGTTGTGTGTGTTAAAGCTACAGGAAGAGAACAGCTACCAGGCTCAACAGAAATGCACACTCCACATTTTTGAAAAAGAGACTTCATTCAGAAATTGAGCCTTCGAGTCAGGAGGAATATTTCTGGTTCCATCCTCTTCTCAGAACATTTGAATGACTCTGTCAAAGAAATATTTGAAGGCTCATGGGAGTTGACCAGTACTAGCTACATACGTTTTGTGGACTTTAAGAACACACAAAATTAAGTATACTGGAACGTCTGTTGAGGAGTGTTGTAGCACCATGAAGTCACAGGGCTGATGCTGCCACATGCTGTTCATTTCCTGTGTTTGAGAAGTGAAAGTTTTTTTCTGCATTTTTAGCATTCAGTGTAATACATTCAAGGTGAGGGTAAGAGACTGCCAAGGCTGTGACTTGCCTCCACTTCTGTTTGTGGTTTTCATGAACATAACAAGTTTCAGCTAAGCTCTGGGGAGTATCCCTTTTAAGGACCCAAGATGCAAATGATGTCTTGTGTCTAATTTGACTGATCTCCAGCATGTTTTGGAATGATTTGTTGCTGAGTGTGAAACTGTTGGGATGAAAATTGGTATTTTCACATCAGAGGTTAGAGTTCTCTCCTAGAAGAGAGTGACTTCCTCTGTTTGTATGCAGATGAAACAGTTACCTCAAGTGGAGGAGTTTAAGTATCTTATGTTCTTGTTCATGAGTGAGGGTCGAAGGGCTTGACAAATTGACCAGCAAATTGGTTCATTGTCAGCAGTTCTGCAGGCATTATACTTGTCTGTGGTAATAAAGCAACTCTGAGTCATAAAATTAAGTCTTTGGTTTATCAGTCAGTCAGGGTCACCATCCTCAACTGCCGATTCAGGGCAGTTAGCCTAGTAGTCAGTTATAAGCGTATTTAAAAAGTGACATGATTACACGTACAATAATGGAAAAGAAAACCATAACATTTCCATTATTACTTTCATGTAGTATTCACACACATTTTGTTTTTAATTATTTTCATTCATACCAATATTGCATAACTTGATCAATTCCTGCTTTTCCATAAATTTTGCTCTTCTTCCTGATCATTATTCATGTATTATTCCCAAAAAATCCATTTATTTCCATGTAGTTTGCTCCTTCCCTTTGATAAAGATCTCACCTCAGTTCTTCCATCTTCTTTGCAGTACTCCGTACTTTAGTTATGGTTGGTTTAAATTTTGATTTTCTAGTAAAGGTTTTTTTTTGGCAGTCAGTAGCATTTAAACATCGTCAAGCCTTACTATGTCTAAGCAATTCTAACCCTACATCTCAGCTCGGATGCATCGTGTCCTTACTTGCAATAATTTGCTCTTCCAACATTTTGTCCTCATCTATGGGCTTGGGCTTTGGTTAGTGAATGAAAGGGTGAAAGCACCAAAGCAAGCAGTATAAATGAATTCATTTTGCAGTGTAGTGGGGCACACTTTCAGAGACAAGGTGAGGAGTTTGGCAGTTTGGAACTGCAGAGTACAACCACTCCTTCCATTGTGTTGTGAAGATTTCGATCAGTTGGTTTAGGCACTTTGTGTGAATGTCCTCTTGACACATCCTCTGGAAGGTCTACCAGTCATTGCCCACTGGGAGAAGGCTGCTTGGCACAGACTCTGGGCACAGGGATTATATCTCTCATTTTGCTTAGTATTGTTTGGGGATTCCAGAGGATGAGGTGGAGACTATATCTGGGAAGATGTAGTGTACCATGCTCAGTTTGCTGCCACCTTGGCCATAATCAGACAGGACCACACGAGACCGCATTTTGCTTACAAAGTGATGATGATAGTCATACAGAGAGGTAGCCATGACTGTGATACATATGAGCTGAGTTCAGTTTATTGCACATGTTGTGGGGGAGATAGCCAGGAGAGGAGATGAGTTACAATGATAACCCTGCCTTTTCCTGGGTGGCGGGCACAGAACAAACGTCTTCTGGCATTACGATCCCAGAAGTGTATCTCAAGGAGGTACAGAGACCTAGCAGGACACTTGTCTGGATGTGTCAGGCTTACAAGAGAGGCGAGCTATTAAGTAGTTATCTTTGGAGATGATTGCCTCACCTCTTGATTATCTTTGGAGATGTGTAAGTGTACGGTTTAATATAGTATGATTATCCCCTTGTAGCTGCCTGAATGATGGTTGCATCATGATTGCCTCTCACTTATGAGGAACAAATGTGCATGATCATGGTGACAGACCACAAAGTCTGCAAGTGTTGAGGAGCCAGAACTGGAGCAAAAAATATATATCCATGTATAGACTCACTGTTACATAATTGAAGGGTTTTGCTTTGCCCCTCCCTCCTTACTAACTATATGTACCAACTCCATGATTGTTGTACCTCCAAACCAAAGAGAATAATCCAAGTTACCTCACCAACAGACTTTGTATGTAGCATACATTCTCCTGCATTCAAGATTATCTTGTCAACCCTTCGAAGGATCTCAGTCCTCGCAGTTACATCAGGCATCTACACTGATAGGTTAGTGCTGGATAGCTTTGCTCTTTGCAGAGTTCATTGGTGTTGCTAGTTTACTTAATTGCACGTTTTTGCTATGCTGCTTTTTTTATATTGCAAAACTGCATGCTCATCGTAGGTAACTGCTGCGTGTTCCTCTTTGCAAATTCACCAGTATGTTCTGGATGTTTTATTCATGGTGTGTTAGCACTGGAATTTGCTTGCATTAAGTACACTTTCTTCCCCATGGGATCACAGGCTTGAAGAGCTGAAGAAAACAAAGCAGTGTGCCATAGAAGAGCTTTGTGTTACCTAAGTCAGTATCATGCTTGGTACAAGGCCTGCATTGGTGTCTAGAAGGGGCGATAGTTACTGCTGCAAAACGTACAACCAGGAAATGGGGCACAATGTGAGTAAAGAGTGCTATGCTTTACATTACATTGCCATCTCCTGAAAGATCTCTTAAAGTGAGTATTTTACATACTGTATTTTTTATAGTATGTAATTTCTTGCTTAAGATGTCATATAGTAAGCTCTTCATTCTAAGCAAGTTGCAAGTGTTAAGACCTGTTTGTTGGTGTATTGTTTACTGACAGTCTGCTGTTTTGAAGAAGCTCTCCAGAGTGTTTTACAGTAATGCACAAATTCATTCATCAGTGGTCTACCAAGGAGCTGTTTATTCTTTTGCAGTGATGTGACTGCAGGTGGCTTACTCCTACATTTTGTGATTTCCTGGATTTTATAGCAAGGGTACAATTGTCTCCTCCAATGCATTTCATTAGCTTGATTTCAGTACCAGTATTAAAGAATCTGTGACGTAAAAAGAGTATTATTTTCTCACTCCTTGTGTAATTTTGTGTTTTTATAGGGATGGTCGCACTTTGGCTTGTGGAGGAAAATCAAATTATCTTCAATTGTGGTGCCTAGATACCAGGCAGCTGATGAGGATTATACAGTTACCCCCAAAAGTTCGAACAGTCCGGCACTTAGAATTTCTTCCAGACAGTTTTGATGGTGGCTCAAGTCAGGTTGGTGATGTTTTGCTTCTGAGCCTTTATTACATGGTTTTCATGTTATCAAAATAGTAAGAAAATAACTACAAATATTCAGTTGTCCGTGTTTGATAAGGTACTATTACTACTACTACTTGTTTTAATCTCTGTTAATAACTACTGTTGTTTTCGTGTCTGGGGCATGAAAAAAAAAGTCTTTGTGGGTTCTGTTTAAGCAGCTTTATTTTATACAAACACATCACTATAAAAGCTTACTGACTGTAACTTAATTTGTATACAAGCTAACAGCTGTGATCATGCATGCTCACTCTCTGGCTGCTCCTTCAAAATGACACTAGGGATTGCACATGTCTGGAATATATACCTGCACATATAGCCTCTGAGGCTTCTTAAAGATTTAGTACATACTTTACACTATGATCTACATCCTCCCTCTTTGAGAAGTAGATTATGCAATTGTTATGAGACTAGTTGGCATGCAGAAATCACAGGTAATCCTTAGTCATGCATTATGCAATACTAAATGCACATGTATGTTCAATCAAGTCCACATTGCTGCATATTTCACACTAGGCTTAGATACTTGTCCATATCGTGTGACATAAAACTGGGTATTAGATTTAGCAACTGGAACAGTTTCTGTAAAATGGTTGACCTGTGGAATGTTCGAATCACTTTCTGAAATGGAGTCAGAATTGTAAACACCTTCTGGTCTGGAAACAGTGTCTGACTCAGTCTTCGATTTACAGTCTGCATCACGATGATGATGATTCTGGTACAGGAAGAAGATGTCTGTGATTCCTCCTATACTCCACACCCTTGGAATTTACCAAGTAAGATCTCGGATGGGCACAGATGCCTGTGATCTGTTCTATTTGATCCTAACCTTTTGTTGTCTGGATTCATACCATCTCTCCTTCCCTCAATGGACAAAGTAATCTGCTCGATCTGTTGTAACTAGATTTCTAGATATTATGCTTCTTAAACAGTTGAGCCTTGGTGGTTTTAGTGTTCTTAGATTTAGGCTGCAACAAACTTGAAGAAATAGGTAGCGTAGTTCTAGTTTGCCTGGAAAGTAGTCTTTGAGCAGGTGAGCCAAGAATATCATCACAGGGTACAGAGGATATAAAAAGTTTATACACCCCTGTTAAATTGCCAGGTTTTTGTGATATATAAAAAATGAGACCACAATAAATCATTTCATAACTTTTCCCACCTTTAATGCGACCTATAACCTGTACAATTCAACTGAAAAACAAATCTGTTAGGGGAAAAAATATAAAAAATAAAAAAAGTACAATACGCTGGTTGCATAAGTGTGCACAGCCTTAAACTAATACTTTGTTGTGTGTGCACACCCTTAAACTAATACTTTGTTGAAGCAACTTTTGATTTAATTACAGCATTCAGTCTTCTTGGGTACACACCTGCCATCAATTAAAGAAACTCTGATTAACCCCAAGTAAAGTTCAGCTGTCCTAGTAGGATTTTCCTGACATTTACTCAGTTGCCTGCTACAGAAAAAGCCATGGTTCGCAGAGACCTTACAAAGCATCAAAGGGATCTCATTGTTGAAAGGTATCGGTACAAAAAAATTTCCACAGCATTGGATATTCCATGGAATACAGTGAAGACAGTTATCAAAAAGTGGAGAAAATATGGGACAATGGTGATGTTGCAAAGAACTGGACATCCCTCCAAAATTGATGAAAAGACAAGACAAAAACTGTTCATGGAGGCTGCCAAGAGACCTACAGCAACACTGAAGGAGCTGCAGGAATTTCTGGCAAGTACTGGTTGTGTACTACGTGACAACAATCTCCCGTATTCTCCATATGTCCTGACTAAGATGGAAGCCTTTTCTTGCACAGAAAAACATCCAGGCCCGGCTAAAATTTGCAAAACAATACATCAAGTCTCCCAAAAGCATGAGGGAAAGTGTGTTATGGTCTGATGAGACCAAAGTTTAACTTTTTGGCCACAATTCCAAAAGGTATGTTTGGCACCAAAACAAAATTTCCCATTACCAAAAGAACACCATCCTCACGGTGAAACATGGTGGTGGCAGTATCATGCTTTGGGGTTGCTTTTCTTCATCTGGAACTAGGACTTTAGTCAAGGTGGAGGGAATTATGAACAGTTCCAAATACCAGTCACTTCTGGCCCAAAACCTTCAGGCGTCTGCTAGAAAGCTGAAGATGAAGAGGAATTTCACTTTTCGACATGACAGTGACTCCAAGCAAAAATCCAAATCAACAAAAGAATGGCTTCACCAGAAGAAAATGAAAGTTTTGGAATAGTCCAACCAGAGCCCACAATTAAATCCAATAGAAAATCTGTGGGGTGACCTAAAGAGGGCTGTGCACAAGAAATACCTTCACAATCTGACAGATTTGGAGAGCTTTTGCAAGGAAGAGTGGGCAAATATTGCCAATTCAAGATGTGCCATGCTGATAGAGTCCTACCCAAGAAGACTGAATGTTGTAATTAAATCAAAAGGTACTTCAACAAAGTATTAGTTTAAGGGTATGCACACACAACAAAGTATTAGTTTAAGGGTGTGCAGACTTGTGCAACCAATGCATTGTACTTTTTTTTATTTTTTATATTTTTTCCCTGAACAGATTTTTTTGTTTTCCAATTGAATTGTACAGGTTATACGTCACATTAAAGGTGGGAAAAGTTTTGAAATGATTTGTTGTGGTCTCATTTTTTATATCACAAAAACCAGGCATTTTAACAGGGGTGTGTAAGCTTTTTATATCCACTGTATGTTTCTGAGATTAAGCAAATTCAGGAATACATCGGTATTGTCATGCTTTGACCTTTCAAGTAATTGCTTTGCACTCTCCACTGCATATTCAGCTAGACCATTGGGCTGAGGATATTCAGGACTACTGGTGACGTACAAAGTCCCATTCTTTTGCAAATTTCTGAAACAACTGGCTAGTAGATTGAGTACCATTGTCAGGAAAAAAAGTTTGTGTGGACTACCATGGACTGAGAAATGATGTTTCACCTTAGTAATTACAGCAGTTAAGGTTAGGTAGTAGGTCGATCTCAAACCTATTCGAATAAGAGTCTGCCAGAACTAAATAATGTTGATTGTTCTACTCAAAGATGTCAGTTGCTGCAGTAGACTAAGGTAGCTCAGGATCTGGACTTAGCTGAAGTGATTCTGTTTGGAAATGCGATCTAGTACTATTGCATACTGAACAGGAAGAAAGAACTCTTATCAATGGTTTTTGGTAATGAAGGCCAAAATACTAACTCTGTTCCATTTCTCTTAGTGGATGTGGAACCTGGGTGACCATGATGCAAAATCTATATATATCCTTGTTGTAAGGAAGCAAGAACAACAATTTTAGGACCATTGAAAATGCCATCTTCCATCAACAATTCATCTCTGTAAGGAAAATACGTTTGCACTTCAGGTGATACACAAGATTGCTTTGACGGCCATCCAGCATTAATATGATGATTGAGCTTCTGCAAAATTGGATCAGTCTGAGTGCGATCTCTTAACTCATCGTCTAGTGAAGGAAAAATTATGCACTGACATCACATCAAAGTCAAACGTCCCTGTGTTAAGCTGTTCTGTTGTAATTTTGGGTGATCTGGGTAAAGTATCAGTCAGATAGAGAAATTTGTCTTTAGTGTAGTCCATTTTGAAATTGTACTTTTGCAATTTGAGCATCATTCTTTGTAATTTCGCTGGAGCGGAATGCATAGGCTTCTTTAGAAATAGTAACTGGAGGTTGATGATCAGTTTCAATCTGAATACCTCGACCATAAATATAATCATGAAACTTGGAGCATGCAGGTACTATTGCCAAAAGTTCCTTCTCAAATGAGCATACTGCATCCCAGTTTGGGTTAGTGTTCTAGATGCAGAGGCTACTGGTCTGCCCCCTTGAGTTATAACTGCACCTAGACCAAATTTTGAAACATCACAGGAAAATGTAACTGGTTTGTTCACATCATAGTATCTTAATGTAGGTGGGGATGACAGTTTTCTGCGTGAAGTCTTCAAATGCCTTCTGGTGCTGTTCCAACCATGACCATGCAACATTTTTGTATGTGAGGTCTCTTAAAGTTGCTGTCAACTCACTGAAGTCTGGTATAAATTTGTGTAAATAGTTGACCATGCCCAGAAAACACTGTAAAGTTTGTACATTATCTTATGCTGACATTTCAAGAATAGCTGCGTGTTTGGTCGGGTCTGGTCTCACGCCTGTACTTGTAAACAAATGACCTATGTAAGTAACTTCTGGAAGTCTGAATTTGCATTTCAGAGTACTGAGCTTCAAGTTTACTTCAGGTGATCTGTCTACAAGTTTCTTGAGGTTTTTGTCATACTCTGCTTCACCATTGCTTCCAGCCAGTAGATCATGTACTATTACGGTGCAAGGATAATCTGAAAATATTTATTCCATTGCACGCTGAAAATTGTCACTTGCACAATTTATTCCAGATGGCATCGTTGAGAATCTGTATCTACCAAACAGGAGTACCAAAAGTAGTTAGAAATGAGGATTTGTGATCCAGCGTCACTTGCCAAAACAAACTCTTTGCATCCAAAACAGAAAATACAGTGGCATTCGGTATTAGAGCTGCAACCTGTTCGACTGTGTGCATTGGATGATACTGTCTTTTTAATGCTTTGCTCAAATCTCTAGGGTCAATGCATATTCTGATTTCATCTGAGCCTTTTTTGTGAATGGCTACCATGGATGACACCCATTCAGTTGGTTCTTTGACTGGACAAATCTCACCTTGCTGCATCATTTTATCCAGATGAGCCTTAACTTTATCTTGCATAGCTATCGGAACTCTTCTTGCAGGTTTGACTACTGGAGTGACCTCTGGGGTCTAACTTCATGGAATACATTACTGGAAGTTTGCCTAACATGTCATCGAAAACATCAGCATACTCTGAGAAAATGGCTTCTGAAAAGCTAGAACTCAGAAATGCACTTATGTGATTAACTTCTTTAGCAAAAGAAGGCAGATTCATTCTTAAACTATCTTTGAGACCCAATAAAGATTGCACTGGTTTTCAGACTATGTAGACTAACAAGTTGTAGTAGTTCTCGGCCAAATAACATGAAAGTGTCACTGAATCTTTGGTTTGAATTTCTTCCCCTCCATAAGCAATAAGTCTCTGGTTACACTGAGTTGTTCATTAGTTCTCACTCTAGCAAATGTGCCTGCTGATATAACATTATACTTTGAACCAGTGTCTACTTTGAGCTCTGTGGATCTTCCATTAATCTGGACAGTACAAAACACTTCACTTGTTAATAATTCACTGCATCACCTCTTTCACCAAGCACTGATACACCATCTACATAGAAAGATGACTGCTTCGACTCTACTTGATCAACTTGCTTTTTTTGTGTGACCTTTCTTTACAACTGTGTGAGGCTTACTTGATTTGCAAAACTTTTGGAAATGGTTAAATTTTTTACGCTTGTGACATTGCTGAACAGATGTTAAGCACTTCTCTTTTAGACTCATGATTCGCACCACAATTGCCACAGTTAACAGTATAGCTAGATTTGGGTTTCGCTGATTCATGTTTATACTGCACTGAGCTGGCACTGGAGCTTGCACCTTTCTTGGAACTTTCTAGAAAAACTGATGGCTTCTTTGGAAACCCTGTAGCTGCCATGTGCTTAGGCCTGTTCTTGTTTGCCACGTGTTGCACACTATCTACTGAAACCATGGTCTTGTCACTCGCAAACATACTTGTATGTTTCTCTGTCACCTCGTGTATTTGACAAATCTCGTTGGCTTTGCTCAGTGTTAAATCACTGTCACGAAGTAAAATCTTTTTCACAGCAGCACTGTTAATACCACATGCAAGCCTGTCCTTTAGCAGCTCATCTTTTAAGTCACGGGTTGGATGGCACAATGCCAGGGTAGTCCTATGGGCTAGGCTTGTAAAGGCTCCAGGGCCATTAGCCTAGTACACCTATGAACCTGTGAACCAAACTGACACGGTTTAGCTCTGTTTCTCAAGTCAGTTTTCTCAAGTCAGTTATATTAGCTGCAAATGTTTCCCCTGGTTTCTGATCTCTTATGTAAAACAAATGCCTCTCTAATGTAGTATTCATTCGGGGGTTACACATTTCTCTGAACTTACACTTCAAACACTCTGGGTCTTCCCCTGATTCAGCTTGTACAACAATGTGGTGGTCCACACCTTCTCCTCCATATACTGCTGGTACATACACAAACGAACGCTGTCTTTCTCTGGCCCCTGACCTTGCTAAGTTTAGCAAAATGAATGCCCTTGTACATGCATCTCTATCTGCATAAGCTGCTTATATAAAAATGTTGTACTCTTGCTCAAATAGTTTCCAGTTCTCTGCAATATTCTGATCAAATATAAGTGGTAGGGGGTTTCGAAATCCATCTGCCATATAAACACATACCAGCGAAGGATTTTGCAAATAAGCATAAACATACACACATGCACATATGCCAGAACTAATGCCAATAATTCTCCAAAGCCTTTGTACTCTGAACTTATTCCTTTGTTGGGCTTTTCGGAATTATGTGGATAAACAAACTTGTAGTACTTTCGAATAACTGGACTCTGCAAAATAAACTTCTTGAGCGTTTTGGTACTTTTGTAATGTTGTGGTAAGGTCGAAAATGCTAAAGTCATTTATCATTTTAAGAAACTTTCAGGAACTTTACAATGCGACTGAATAACTCTTGAGCACTGTAATACTCTTGTAATGTTGTCTTTTGCAAGAAAACACCTCTTATTAGTGTAAGAAACATGTCAAGTCACTGCACAGTACAAATAAATTGAACATTTGTTGCCTTAAACTCAATAGCTTTTCGAAAGTAATTGCACTTTGCGAATAACTCCATACAGCATACTGAAATGTTCCCAAAAAGGCGGTACTGTGCTAGGCAACTCTCTCCAGTACGAGAAGAACTCTGTAATGGCAGCACTTTGCAAACAGAAACACCCAGTGCAAGAAACTTTTCAAAATGGCTATGCTTTGACTGTATTACACAAAATAGTTGCAGTTTGCACACAATAAACTCTTTGAAATACATGCACAGTAATAAGCACACACTGTAAGCACTTTTACACACTTTACAAACAAACCCAGTTTGGTTTTGTCAAGGGCAGATCATGCCTACTCAATCTGGTGGACTTCTTTGAGAAGGTCACCGAAGCAGTGGATAAGGGCAAAATCATTCCCACTGCCTACCTTGACCTGGCCAAGGCATTTGACACAATACCCCATTGGGCATTGTTGACAAATTCAAGAGGTTAGGTACGAACCCGTATGTCACCAGGTGGATAGCCAACTGGCTCACAGACAGGACCCATGAAGTTAGAATTTCTCTAAAAGAGGCCAGTCACAAGTGGAGTCCCTCAGGGATCAGTTCTTGGACTGCTTCTTTTTGGCATTTACTTCTCAGAAGTCAAGGCCAATGTCAGTGGTCTCTGGCTGACTAAATTTGCAGTTGATGAGAAATTAGGAGCTGTCATTGAATCTCACACTGACACAAATGTTCTCCTGGAGGGGCTGTCACAGACAAACACCTGGTGTCAGAGTCATGGACTAAAACTAAATTCCAAGAAATGCATAATAGTATCTTTTGGGAAGTCATCCATCCCTGGTAACTATCATATTGACAACGCACCCCTTAGAGTTGACCCAGTAGTCAGGGACCTAGGGACACACATATATAGTAATCTAGCCTTTGATCATCATGTGTCTACAGTGGTGAGGAAATAATTCTATGTTGCACAACTTATAAACAAAGGTATTGCATCTAAGTCCAAGTAAGTCATTGCTCCACTATATTTGGCATTCATCACACCTATCATTGAGTACAGTGCCCCCTTTGGTATGTACCTAACCAGGCATATCCACCAGCTGGAACATCCACAGAGGTTTCTCACTAAAAGAATACAGGACGTAAGTAATATGTCCTATGCAGACTGCCTCAAGGCGCTATCCCTGTATTCTGTCTCCTACAGGCTTTTGAGGGGAGATCTATGCCTGGCATACAGGGTATTGTCAAACCCCACTCTGATGGACCTCCTGCATATCCACAAAACAAACAGTGCCAGAATTATCCATTCTAAAGACTTAAACCTTGCCTGTGATATAAATAGGACCTGCTGGAGAGATAGGTAGGTCTCCTAGAGACTTCCCTGTTTATGGAACGGGCTCCCCATCCATGTGAAGCAGAGTTCCTCCCTAATCCAATTCAAGTGCAATTTGGACAGTTGGATGGGAAACTGGAAGTTCATCCCTGGTTTAGCTCCTATGCCCACAAAAACCTAGTACAACATCACTCAGCCAAAAGGCCTCTTAGATCATCAAACAAACTACTACTAGAAGTCACCAACAGCTACAATAGCTTTGGAGATGCACTATATAGTAGTTCGGTGGCTAAAAAATGGAACTCTGTCCCTACTAGCATTCAAAACACATCATCCAAAGCCTCCTTTAAAGACCTCATCAGGCAACATCTCAAGCAAAGTTGGCAGTGCCATGATTGCTCCCCAGGCTAGTGAAAGCGGATAACATATGCATACTAAATCTAGAGCAATTTATAATAGTTTTTCAATCTTACTCGCAAACACTGGCTAATCTACAATGTATGTACTGTACCATGTATGTATTCTACCTACATTCCAAAGTTCAGCTGTACACCACAAATCTATTACTTACCTTTATTTTTAAAATTAATATCTTTTTTGATTGTTCTCTCCACTGTAACTGTTTGTGCCGCATGCCACTGTAAAAACATGTCTCTTGTAATTTGTGTGTATACTGATTATGTCTAAATAACTAAATGTGTCTGTAATTTTTCTTTGTGGAGCTTTTCTCCCCGGGCCTCTGCTGAAAAAGGGCCTTTTCGGCTGTCAGACACCCCCGGTTAACAAATGTAAAATAAATAAAATAAATATGTCTCTGATGCAAACAGGTAACATGTAAATGGTTCATCGCCCAGGCCCATGCTTACACTTATGAAGGGTATCAGAACTTGCCAGAGATTTGGGATGCATTGTAGTTGTTAGCCTAGTAAACACCTATGATCTTTTAAACCTATGAGATGCTTCAGATAACTCTAGTTATGCCCTTGATGCAATATAAAGTCGTAGTTATGCCCAAACACAGCACTTTGCCAAAACAGATACAGTCTCCTTGCTTTATTTTGCTTAATGTGCCCCTTTTTCTTTTCTTATTATATTCGTTTTGCTTGTTTAAGCCTTTTTCATGCCCAATATACTTTTTTTGTGCTCGTTTTACTCTAAACATGCCCAACTTTGCTTTGAATACACTCGTTTTGCTTTAAACATGCTCATTTTTGCTTTAAACATACTTGTTTTGCTTTATTGTTAATCGTTTCATCGAATACTTTTATCTTAAACATTTTCTTTAGTTAACAAACTTTTCGTACTTTCTGCTTACCTGATAATGCGGTTTGTACCCTTTTAATGACCCTGTTTTTTCTTTCGTATCGAACAAATAGTTTGTGTTATTTCTCCTTGACTTTGATTCTTTCTGGCTATGTTTATGCACTTTTCTCTCGGTTTTACCTTCACTATAGTCTTTGCACCTCATGGCTACGAATATTCTTCTCTCTTCCATCTTGGTTCGGACACCATGTCGCTTTCGTGTCTGGGACATGAAAAAGGGGTCTTCGTGGGTTCTGTTTTAAGCAGCTTTTATTTTATACAAAACATACCATTGTAAAGGCTTACTGACTCTAACTGAAGTAACTTGTATATAAACTAACAACTGTCATCATGCATGCTCACTCTCTGGCTGCTCCCTCAAAATGTCACTAGGGATTGCACATGTCTGGAATATATACGTGCATGTACAGCCTCAAATGCTTCTTAAAGATATAGCACACACTTTACACTATGATCTACAACTACCAACCCCTGTAAACCACAGACTGATCTAACATCAGGACTGGTTTTGCAGCAAATGCTGTTTGTTGGTCTTAGGCATGCTTTTATTCTTTCTTCCAGCAGTCTTACATAAGCTCCTTTGTTATAGTCTTTCATTTGTCATGCAGTAGTATCAAAAGCAGTAGTATCAAAATAGTGGTTCACATGTCCCTCCAGTTCTTTGCCATGTTGCTGGAAAGGTTGTTCGCATAATACTTGTGTATACGTTTTGTCCACAAGTATTTTTCATTCAAGAACTATTTCATTGTTTTTTTTTCTTTGTTTTCCTATATATTTATAAAGAACAGCAAAAAATACACTTATGACCTTTTGGGTTTGTCTTTAATACTTCCATAAAAAGTGTTTGATTTGCTTGAGGACCAGCCATAGTATTTTGTCTTGTATTTACTTAGCAGTACTTTAATTTGCTATTGTAGAGGAATCGTATGAAAAATTTCCAGACTCTGTTCCTTTCTTGAAGGTTTGTTCAAGTGGATAAAGGCAAAGTCTTTATGACACTTGTGCATCTTTCCTGGCTGGAGTAGTGGACAGATTCTTTGGACTGCTCTGATGAATAGCTGTTTGAGTGATATTTGCTGACTCTTTTGAATTCAGAACTCTATCATGGTATGGTTCACCTTCTTCACAGCTAGCACTGAAGCACCAGCTCTCAGTATGCTTGATACCATTTTAAATTTTCCCAGAATTCAACTCTTCCATTTATCCATAATGTTTTGAGCTTTACCTTCACGCTCCAGATCTTTTTTGTCGATCATCTTGCTTAAACAGATCATAAATGGCCTCAGGCTTCATCTATATTTATTGCTATTACTGCAATGTTATTCCGTGTTTTTTTGTGTAGTCTTCATCATCCTTCCAACCTCTCTTATACTTCTTTGGTAGTTAAGAGAGGAAGTTCCATTTTTTATGTAAGACAGACATGTTTATAGTTTATCCTTTCTGCTGCTCTAGGCCATATATTGACTACATTTCTGGGCCTCCTTGCTGCACCTTAAATAGAATGCTGCTGTTGTGTTGTGTTTTTGGTACTTTGTTACTTACTTTTGCATTGCTTTGGAAAGTGGATTATGTTGTTGCTGCACTAAGTTTGTAGGTCGTTGGGATTATGCTTATTTAGAACATTATTGAAAAAAACTGCTGGTTTCAAAATGTTCAATTTGCATAGCAAGATGAGTCTGAGTGCTGATGATCTTCAGGCAGACTGTGATATATGCAAAACTATTCACAAATGTAACTTAATAGACATACTGAAGGAATGCATTGATTTTAGAAGAAATGTTACATGAAGAAAGAGTGCATCAGCACAGTCCCCCTATAAGGGTTGTGTTTCTCCCAGTGAGACTTCCATGGCTACTAGGAAAAATCCTCTCAGCAGCAGAACACATTTACTAGAGAGAGTACCCCTCCTCCACCCAAATTTTCTCACAGGGAGGATAAGGAACCTTTTGTGACAAAAGGATGTCTAAACTCCATCTGCAGGTAACTAACCCTCCTAAATTTCATAGAATAGAATCAACAAGAATGGAGATCATTTTATTTGCTTCTGAGTTGGATTCCCAGGTGACCCCTCTCTAGGCCCCACCTGTCTGGTCCTTGCATTGTACTTCTTCCCAGTGGTCCATTTCCTTCAGTAAAGAATATGTGAAAATGATGAAGGCCATCTTGCAAGCTCAGTTGGATTTCAGTGTCATCACTTTCCCCTTGTTATTCAGAGACTAACAACTATAATTTCACACTCTTTTCACTGATTCTAGCCTCCTCAGTGATCCCTGCTCCAGTGTCAGTAATTCTGGACCAACAAGTAGCCTGGTGGCACTGGCACCGTCACAGTTTGTTCCCTGTCAATGACATCCGCCCATGGCCCTAGGGTTATTGGTTCAGGCCCAACTTAAGTGATGAACCTTCTGGCCTTGGCATCAAGCTGGAGTTTTCAGCCTTCAAGCACTTGGGCCAGAGAGCATCAGTGTTGATTTCAGCAGTAGATAATCACACAGTCTCAAAGCTCAATGCTGATACTTCACTTAACACCATGTTAACAGTTCCATTGCTCGGTTCTCGATGTTGGATACTTCAGGCCTAATTCCGATATCAAAGTTGATCTTGGGCTTGATGCCATAATCCTAGATGTGCATGCACACCTCTTTGCCTCCTACATTACTAGCTTTGACCCCATGCCTTTTCTGACCTGTGTCTGATCCCATTGCCAGTTGAGGACACTGAGACTGAAGACATGAGGGTTTGAGGCAGACACTCAGGAGGGTGTCTGAGCCAGAATCTTCCTCTGCATCTTCTTCCTGGATAGGTCCCCAATACTGCAAGCAGTCACATCAGAGGAAATACAACTTCCCATGAGACTCTCTTGAGCTGGACACCGATGAAGAAGGGAAAGCTGATTCCCAGTTTTTATCCATTGATGTCCCTATATTCAAGGGAGATCTTACAGGTGATGCAGACTAAAGGGCTTTAGCTAATCACCCCTCCTCCTGTTAAAAAAATCAGTCTAGTTAGTAGATTCTTGTGTAAAAACTGCAACTTTGTTATTACAAGGATATTAAGCAGCATTTTCACATAGCATGCTGGCATGTTGCAAACTGGTTCTCTTTAAATCAGGAAATACATGCATTTTTAAAAGCGTATAACTAAAGACAATCTACTACAAGGTAACATTATTTACAAATGGAGGACAAATGGTGTTATGTCCTTATCAAAAGGTGTCTCCCAAGAGTTCTTCTTATGTGCTATTTATTTCCATAACCACACAGATGACTTATGACATATTAGCTAAACAGAATGTTATGTCTTGTGCACAGTAGACTTCTTCATTTATGAAAGCTCTTTGGAAAACAATCTGTGGTCATGTCTCTTTTTTTTTTTTATGCATCTGGGCTTGTACATACATTCAGTACATATTCAAGGCTGCCTGGTGTTTAGAATTGTTCTGTGTCAACCTGACTGTTGGAAGCTTTTAGAAAAGTACATATTAAAAAGACCAATGCACATAATCTGTTCATCAATGCCTTAGACCTCATAAGGTTCTGCAGGGGGTATTAAAGTCTTTGCCCTCACTTTCCTGGGTGGTACCTCCTTTAGATATGATGGTTGCTCTTGTCATACGGAAAACATGATAGGAACCCAGAGTTGTGACACCCTTTCCGAGGAAGCTAGACTAGGTCTTCCAGACCCTTATGGACCATAAGCGTCAGTGCAGTATCTCGCAATGGACTCTGTAGTCATTGCATTGGCCTTAAAAAGAGCTCCATCACAATAGAACCCTGTGGTCCACCCACCAGAGAGGGAGGCAAGACCTATGGATTATTGTAGAAAGTAGGTCTACACATCCCCCTCCTTGGCATCATGCATGCTTAAGTACATGGTACACGTTTTTTTAATTCCAGGTTACCATTTTGGATGAGAAGTTTCAGTCATTGAAAAAGTGTCAAGACACAGAACTTGAAAAGAAGCTTTATACTCAGGCATCTGTGCTATCCACCATGAGTAATCTCAAAGTGTTTTTTGTTCCCAATGCAGAGGATGGTGTAGTGAGAGAGGCAGGTACTGGTGTTATTGTTAACAATCACACCAGGCTTTGCCTCAAAGATTTAGTGGAGAATTCCAGAGTGAATTTACTTTTTTGCTTTGCTCATTGTTTTAAACTTGGGAAGAGCTTCAGGAAAGTGAGAGGGAGCAGAAAACTCTCATAGTTTGTGTCGAGTTGCAGATGAGTTCATGACAGATGTGGTTCAGCCATAGCCAAAAGCAACAAAGCCAACTGCTTACTGCCAACCTGATGGTAGAAATTCTTGCTGGAATCTGGGATTCTGTGGTTCCCAGCCCAAGGGACAGCAGCAAGATTCCCAAGGTCTTGCCTCCAGTCTGGAGGCAGTTAATGGATGTTCTTTGTGTTTCACTGTTGCAGTCATCATCACATTTGGGTTATCTGCCTGAAGGTAGCCCTCAGCTGGCCTGAATACCAGAGTCTTAGGATTTCTGCGTCGGATGCTGTCGCTTCTTCCTTGACGTAAGGGCGTCAGGGGTATAAAACATGCAGCCAAAGCCATTACATCAGTCTTTCTTGCTGTGCAGTACCCAAAGCAGAAGCAATTCGCAAGTGCCGGTCGGCCGACTCCTGAAATTTTTGTTTTCGAGTTTCAGACCCAAAGTCTTCAAAAAAGCTAAGTACCCCGTTGGGGATCCTTTTTCTTGCTCTAACCGATGTCAGTAAAAGTTAACAATTGTCTTACCTCTGGAAAGCAAATACCTCATAGAGATTTTCATTCTTACTGCATCTCCTGCTTAGGCCCAGACCAAGACGTCTCTCGTTGTCGGTTTTGTGCCTTATTCAATGCCCAAACTATTTGTCATCGGGCTATTTTTGCAGCTAATTACTTTCGTATTCGTTCTGTTTACTCCGAAATGGCTTCGTCAAGCCATCTGACTACCGATCTTTAGAAAAAACGTATGTATAAAGACAGAGACAGACTGCCGACAACGTTTCCATTAAGCTTGTTGCCAGTCCGCTGGTACTCAGTGAGGCACTTTTGCAGCCCCTGATACCCGCTACTTGTGATTCGCAGGCCTCTACTGAGACCCATTCGAAGTCCGGATGCTTCTTCGACTATGGAACCTGCGGATGTCTCTACCTTGGATGGGTCCGGGGCCGCTGTGCAGGCACCGGCTTCTGAGGGGTGTATTCAGGCATACAGACATTCATAAACTGACGCCATTGTTTTCATCCAGGCCTAAAACTCGCACCACGTCTAGAAAACTGATTACCAAACTACAGGCTCAGGCCCATATGCCTAAAAAACAAATGCTTAGAATGGCTGAAGACCTTATTACCTTAATTAGGGGAAGCCAGCCTTCCCCCTCTAAGAGACCTAGAACTGATTTTCTTTCTGATTCTTCTGATCAAGAATCTGATATTTCTGCTCCTTCTGATTACCAGGATATGCCCTTATCTCGTTATGAGGATTCTGATGCAGAGGATTCCATTCCCTCTGCTTCCCCTCTAGAAGATTTTTCTTTTGGTGAAACCCTGCACACTCTTAGGGAGCATTTCCGCTGGGAAAGCCGGGATTACTTTGACTCCAAAAAGAGACTTAGGGAATTTTTACTTCTACCTCAACACAGGCCTTTAGCTGCCCCTCCTGTTCTGGACATTGTAGATGATGCTTTCTTGGAATCTAGCCTTTCCCCAGACACTTTACGTCCAGCTCCCAGAAAACCTGACAGGTATTACAGAGTACCTGACTCTCACAAGTTCCTCTTCAAAAATCCTTCTGCGGATCCAGAGACCATTTCCCAAGGACCAAAAGGCATTAAGGCTACTGCTACCAAAAATTCTACCCCTTCTGATAGAGATTCTAGAGCCTTAGACAGATGGCATAAGAAGGTATACACATCTGCTACTTTGGCCTTTAGGGCTTTAAATTGCCAGTTTCATATGTTAAAGTATCAGCAGCATGTTATGGGGCTACTTAAACAAAAAATTATGTTGATTCCTGACTGTACTGAACACAAAGAATTACAGGATTTAATGCATTCTGCAGAACAAGTTGGTAAACATAGTTTGCAATGTGGTTTTGACGCTTTAGAAGCATCTTGCAGGGCTGCTGTCACTGAGTCTGTACTTAGAAGGCATTCTTAGCTTAAGGAACAAAACTTGCCAGATCATGTAAAAGCTAAATTACTGGATGCTCCCTTAAACCAAGACCGCCTTTTTGGCAACAAAGCAGAAGTCCTCAAAAGGATGGAGGAAAAAGTTAAATCTATACAAACTGTTAAAGATTTCCAAGTACAGCCTTCCAGATTCAGTAGGCATTCGCCTTCAAAGAACTGGTCCTTTCCAGTCCCTTCTAGGCCTTTTCAGTCCAAACCCAGGAACAGCAGACCACCTAGGCTACAGTCTCAGGCTAAAAATGAGTAAACCACTTTCTCCTGCAGAGGCAATAATTCCAATAGCGAAATGTAAAAAATTCCTTTTTATTCCACACGATACAAGGAGTTAATACAAGAAGATGACAAGCGCTTTCGCCTGGTTCATTCCAGGCTTTATCAAGTCAAACAACCATACTGGTTGTAAGAAACTGTTTATATACTGTTGGTAATTAATCACATGATGTAATTAACACACTTGATTGTTTAAACCAACTGTTGGCTAAGCTGAGTGCATTGCAAAATGAATGGAATTGCTAAACATTCATTACAACTGTCATAAACTGTAAATCTAAACCAGCTGTAATTAATAATGTAATAAAATAAAATACTAAAATACTATACACCACTTAAATGTTCAATAGTACAAAATAGAAATGTGCAGAGTAAATCATAAACTGAGTAAAATAATTGTGCAATGACCTTCAAGTAACATTACACAAGTCAAGTAAACAATGAATACGTACATCTTAAAAACAAATGGCTCTACATTTAAAACAGTGAATAGTGTAGGCGAACAGACAAGTGGATAAATGGCTATGCAGGTAAAACAAATGTGAAAAGCGATAAGGTAAACAATGTAAAAAACCTATATGTAACCAGGGATAGAAAACTGTGTGTAAGGGGGGGGGGTAAATTTATAACCTAGCCTCTGACTTCAGCACTGAGCCTATACTGAGCATGCCATTAAGGCCTGGGGGTTTCCCTGCATCAAGTTTCAACTGCCAGATTAACTCTCTGAACTCGAGTTTGGATTCCCAATCTCCCCCTCTGATGTCTGGGTTAACCTGTTCAAGTATCATGAAAACCAGCTTGAAATCGGGACATACGTTGGAATGCTTAAAGAAAGCGTTGCTCTCTTTTTTATTTTCAATTTCATATGTATCAGTATAGGCTCAGTGCTGAAGCTTCGCAGGGCTAGGTTATAAATTTACCCCCCCCCCCCCTTACACACAGTTTTCTATCCCTGGTTACATATAGGTTTTATACATTGTTTACCTTATCGCTTTGCACATTAGTTTTTACCTGCATAGCCATTTATCCACTGGTCTGTTCACCTACACTATTCACTGTTTTTAAATGTAGAGCCATTTGTTTTTAAGATGTACGTATTCATTGTTTACTTGACTTGTGTAATGTTACTTGAAGGTCATTGCACAATTATTTTACTCAGTTTATGATTTACTCTGCACATTTCTATTTTGTACTATTGAACATTTAAGTGGTGTACAGTATTTTAGTATTTTATTTTATTACATTATTAATTACAGTTGGTTTAGATTTACAGTTTATGACAGTTGTAATGAATGTTTAGCAATTCCATTCATTTTGCAATGCACTCAGCTTAGCCAACAGTTGGTTTAAACAATCAAGTGTGTTAATTACATCATGTGATTAATTACCAACAGTATATAAACAGTTTCTTACAACCAGTATGGTTGTTTGACTTGATAAAGCCTGGAATGAACCAGGCGAAAGCGCTTGTCATCTTCTTGTATTAACTCCTTGTATCGTGTGGAATAAAAAGGAATTTTTTACATTTCGCTATTGGAATTATTGCCTCTGCAGGAGAAAGTGGTTTACTCATTTTTGGTGTTTCAGCGTTGTGGTTTTTTGGTTCTACAGTCTCAGGCTACACACAAAACCTAAGCAGTGGGAGCTCCCATTTCCAAAGCAGGGAGTAGTAAGCCACCCCCCTTATGGAAAAATGACACAATGACTTAACCTAAACCTTTCCAAGCCCTGCTCTACCTGCTCCCTTAGGAGAAAAGCTCACCCTGCATGCAAAAAACTGGGAACTCATTACCCAGCACATATGGGTTTTGAGCATAGTTTCCCAAAGATCCAGATTCCACTCCCACACCCTACCAACCCCAAATGGTTGGCCAGACCTACCTCCAAATCAATGGATGGAGGCCCAACAGCAGGTTCTCTCTCTCCTCAATATCAGGGCTATTCAGCCTGTCCCAGCAGAACAAAGAGGACAAGGTTTTTATTCAAGACTTTTTCTGGTACCCAGAAAAGACAACTCCTGGCGTCCTATTGTGTACCTTTCTATTCTCAACACCTTTTTGGTAGTTCCAAAATTCAAAATGCTAACTCTGCAACAGCTGCTTCCCATGCTAGCCAAGGTTGCCTGGCTGGCAACCCTAGACTTAAAGGAAGCTTACCTGCACATCACAATAAGGGAATCTTGCAGGAAATACCTACGCTTCAGGGCAGGCTCCATGCACTATCGGTTCTCTGCACTTCCCTTTGGCTTATCTACTGTGCCCAGGGTATTCACAAAGTGTCTAGCTCCAGCCATTGCATTTTGCAGGCAGCGAAACATTCAAAGTTACCCATACTTGGAAGATTGTCGGATTCAGACAGAAAGCCAGGACTTGCTATTACAACACCTGGCATTCATAAAGAAACTTATAACCTCACTGGGGTGCACCAGCAATGAAAATAACTCTCACCTGGTACCCTGGCAACAGATTGTATTCCTGAGAGCAAGCTTGAACACAACTTCCTAGATGGCATTCCTCACTCTGGAGAAAAACATTTATTTGACAACCTACTTCAAACATGGCTACAAAACCCCAGCTATCTGCAAGTCCTGGGGTTCATGGCCTCTTGCATTTTACTAATTCCATATGCAAGACTGCATATGAGGAAACTCCAATGGTATCTAAAAAGTCTATGATGTCAACATTCTCAGGACCTGGAAACAATGATTTCTATCCTTCCTTGCATCAGGACAGAGTTCCTTTGGTGGGCAGAGGCCTGCTACCACAACAAGGGACTCCCTTTCAATCTACCCCCTGCTGCCCAAACCCTAAAAACAGATGCACCAGACTATGCATGGGGGGCACACATGGCAGGGCAAGTGCATACAGGGCAAATGGACCCCGAGACAGATGCACCTGCATATCAATCAAAAAGAAATGTTAGCTGTACAGAATGCTCTGACAGCCTTCAAAGACCATATTCTTCTAGGACAACTGTTGGTAAAGACAGACAACACCACAGTTATGTGGTACATAAACAAGCAGGGGGGAACCCACTCGTACCCTCTCTGCAGACCAGCCATGGCTCTGTGGAACACAGCCTTGAGCTACCCAAGTACACCTGCAAGCTCAATTCCTGCCAGGCAAACTAAATTCACTGGCAGACGACTTAAGCAGAAATCTCATGGACACACACAAATGGAAACTAGATCCCACAATATTCAACCGCTTGAGGAACAAATGGGGGACTCTAGAGGTAGACCTGTTTCCCTCCCCTCAGAACTACCAATTGCACAAATTCGGCACAAGAACTCCCCACAGCCAAGCTTGGAAAGTGGATGCCCTGTCCTTTACCTTGGAAAGCCTCTCAGTTTATACCTTTCCCCCTCTGCCTCTCCTCTCGAAGGTTCTACTAAAGATCAAACAGAACAAACCTAGGACAATACTGATTGCACCAGACTGGTCACGCCAGCACTGGTACCCACTCTTGCACAGTATGACACTGCTACAACCATGGCACCTGCCTCAGACCCCTTCCCTGCTGTCCCAGCAGGTTTGCCAGATTCTGCACCCTCAGCTTCAAACTCTGAACCTTGCAACCTGGCTTATTCCTTGAGCTCTCCCTTAGCATCCCTCAGTAAGCAGGTATTGGATGTCATTCTGGAGGCAAGGAGGCCTAGTACTAGAAAATCCTATGCTGAAAAGTGGAAAAGATACTGCTCCTGGAGCCTGGCTCAGGGGATGGGCACAATGGTGCCCAGCTTACCTGATATTCTACAGTACTTTACAGAAGTGCTCCACAGGGCCCTATCCTTCTCGTCAATTAAAATTCATGCCTCTGCCATTTCAGCACATTATAATACTGAGCCACCCCTCTTCTCTCACCCCTTGCTAAAGCAATTCTTTAGAGAGGCCAAAAATGTAAGACCCCCCCCCCAATCTGGGACCTTAATTTTGTATTGGAAAAGCTCTCTCTTCCCCCCTTTGAACCAGCTGCTACAGCAGAGTTGAAATTCCTTTCTTGGAAAACAGCCTTCCTTCTAATCATCACTTCAGCAAAAAGAGTGTCTGAATTACAGGCCCTCATGGCAGTGGAACCCTTCATTATCTTCCATGCGGACAGGGTTTCCCTCAGGACTAATCCTTCCTTTATGCCCAAGGTGATGTCTTCTGTGGCCCTAAATCAGTCCATTCATTTGCCTACTTTTTTCCCTAATCCACAAAACAAAGGGAAACTATTACTGCACTCTCTGGACTTGCACAGACAACTTAGATTCTATTTGGACAGAACTAAGGCTATCAGAAGATCTGAGCAGCTGGTAGTTAGCTTTTCTGCAGGGGCAGAGGGGAAGGCCAATTCAAAGCAAACCATTTCAAAATGGATAGCCCATTGCATTCATTTCTGCTTCAAGCACCATGAAAACCTAACCCACAGGGGATAAGATCACATTCCACCATGGCTGCATCTACCTCTGCGCCATTACTCAGTGGGGTCCCTACCAAGGACATCCTAGAAGCTGCCACCTGGATCTCTGTACATACCTTCACCAAGCATTACCACTTGCCTATCTTTTCTAAATCCAGAGCTGGATTTGCCACTGCAGTCTTGCAGGGATTAATAGCTGGCCCTAATGCTCTTTAACTTCCTCCTCCCTTCCTTAGCTTTGAGAATCAACCCAAATGTGATGACTGCAACAGTGAAACACGAAGAAAATAGTACACTTACCATAAATGTAGATCTTTGAGTGTATTCACTGTTGCAGTCCTGGTTACCCTCCCTCTAGCCCCCTGACTTATCTTGGCTCTACCTCTCCTTCTGGTTGGTATATTTATTTTTTCTTGTGTATTTGCTTTTTGATGGGGGTTTACCATATCATTTAATTGCATCTGGGGCAAGAAAAACTGATGTAATGGCGTCGGCTGCATGTTTTATACCCCTTACAACCTGACATCAAGGAAGAAGCGACAGCATCCGACGCAGAAATCTGAGGACTCTGGTATTCAGGCCGGCTGAGGGCTACCTGCAGGCAGATAACCCAAATGTGATGACTGCAACACTGAATACACTCGAACATCTACATTTTTGGTAAGTGTACACAACTGTACTTTTTCTGTCCCTCTATATGCTAGTGTGAGAGGCTATCATATGCAACACGAGTATTGGACATAATATACAGAGGCTGTATAATTCCCTTCCTCTTCCCCATGCCAACTACACTTTCTCCTCTTCCCAGTGTCCCACCCAGTCATAAGAGGGTGATGGTAAACCAGGCTTTGAACCCCTTCAAAAAAGAGCCATCCAGAATCTCCTTGCAGACTATAGATAGTTCAGATATTACTCCAGATTCCTTTTGGTCTCAAAAAAGAGCAAGTGCTTCAGGTCTGTTACAGATTTGAATAGCCTCAACAAATTTGTACCAAAACAGATGTTATGGATGGTTAGTTTATTCTCAGTGCTTCCTTTCTTGTTTAGTAGGAAGCTGGAAATGCTATTTGGACCTTCAAGAAATATATCCGTACATAAAGATCACCAGTGAGTCAAGATTCCTGTATGTCCACGTAGGACCCAGCTTTTAGCTGTTCCATGCTCTTCTTTTCAGATGATCCTCTGCCACGGGGGTGTTCATGAAATGCATGGCCATGGCTGCAGCAAACCAAAGGGGTCTTCTGGCTGCTCCAGCATTTGAGAAAATTATCTCTACCAAGGATGCTGTTATTTAGCAGTTTGTCCTTGGAAATTACAGCAAATTTTGGTAAGTGTCACATGCAACCCATGCAGATAATATGCTTCATATGTTGTTAGACATTGTTATATACAGGGCCAGTCCCCCCCCCCCCAAAAAAAAGTTCCACCCAGTATTCTATGGTATTCAAAATTTATGGTTCTAGATGAGTGACAATAGCTACATGCCTCTGGGCTTTAGGCCCCATGCTGGCCATGGTTTTCTAATATTTTCACAAGGTACCACATGATGGCCCTCAGGGTGGCTGTATGGGCACAATGAAGCCAGTACTTGGACATGATGTTGGATCACACCTTAATTTCTGAAGCACATAGGAGGCATCTGACTTGGTGGCTTCTCACATCCGACATTTCTCTGTTCATCCCATTTCAAATTCACGATACCCAAGTAACAGTTATCATGTATGCCTCAGGCCTAGTGTAAAGTGGAAAGCATTTTTAAGGGTGGAATGTTTGTGGTGTGTGGTCATAGAACAAGGCCCGCCAGCACATAAGTGTACTGAAATGATGTCGCGTCCCCCTCACTCTTCAGTCCTTTCATGATTATTTCCTTGAGGAATGACTGGCAGAAACACTGCAACACAATGGTGGTGTGTTGTATCAAAAAGCAAGGGGAGACTCATTCATATCCCCTTTGTCAATAGGCAGTGAAGTTATGGGAATGCAACATGTCTACATATCACTTTGTAGTCACTACTTGCATACTTGGAGAAGCGATCTTCTTAGTGGACAGGCTCAGCCAATGCCTGTTGATGCTTCCACCCAGCTGGACAGTGGTGAAGGCTGCTCTCTACCAATGGCACCTCCAGTCTCTGAAATTTTTGCCCCCCCCCCCCAACCAGTGCCAGGTGCACTTACCCAAGGACTGTCTAGTCCAGTAGTGGTATGTAAGTCTGTTGTTTGCCTTTCCATCTTTTCACCTTATTCCCAAATTCATGCAGAAAGTCAGTAAACAAGGACATGCTCATTGACATGGCCCCATATTGGCCTCGACAAGTTTGATTCCATTTGATGTTGTATGTAAATACTTCATATCTGATCTTTCATAAAGATAGTGTAGTCCTGCAAACAAATCCCACTTTCATGCCTAAGGTAGCTAAGGTAGCTACAGTAGCAAGCCTCAACCAGTCTGTAAATCTCCCAGTATTTTTTAATTATTCCTGTAGTTTAAAATCCACGTTGTACTCTGTGGATGCGCATTAACAACTTCATTTCTGTCTTCACAGGAAGGATCCCAGTCTCACAATTCTTTGACTCTTATTCTACTAAAAAATGGGCAAAAAGGTGTCCAAAACCACTTTTATTCAGATATTTATATGAGTGTGTTAAATATCGTTATGATAATCATGGCACACATTTTACAGGGCTCATTCTCGACTTTTTGAAGAATGTTCCATAGCTGAAATGTGCTACTGTGACTTGGACCTTTTTGAATACTTTTGCAATGCATTAGAAATTAGTTGTGGTCTCTGTACAACGTCATCCTTTGAGACCTCAATTATTTGGGGAATCCATTCATTATGCCACCCAGGTGGGTCTTCTGAGGACCTTGTCATAGCAGTGGGGAGGATGAGCAAGACTGTGATAGATTTTGAAGTTATATCCGTACCATAACGATAGATCTTTATGTTGCGAGTTCATTTGCCACACATTCCCACCCACTTTCCTATGACCTGGCAGAAGGGATTCTGCATAAGTGGGTAGGTATGCATATGTGTGTATATATATATATATATATGTATATATATATGTATATATATATATATATATATATGTATATATATATATATATATATATGTATATATATATGTATATATATATATATATATATATATATATATATGTATATATATGTATATATATATATATATATGTATATATATGTATATATATATATATATATATATATATATATATATGTGTATGTATATATATATATATATATATATATGTGTATATATATATGTGTATATATATATATATATATATATATGTATATGTATATATATATATATATATATGTATATATATATATATATATGTATATATGTATATATATATATATATGTATATATATATATATATATAGATATATATAATGTGTGTGTGTGTGTATACATACACACACACATATATATATATATATATATATATATATATATATATATATATATAGGTGTGTGTGTGTAATCTACCCAATCATTTTCAGTCAAACATTACACAACTCATTTAAGTCCTGTCTTCTTTTAAACCTTATTCCTCCCTTGTGTATATCGTTCCCACAATTCCCATTTTTTTCCTGTGTCGTTTGTGCCTATCCTTTTCAAAAGATCTCAATTCCAATTGTTTTATCTCGGTTACTATATTTACTGCTACTAGTATAATTGGTTTTGATGGGTCTATATTATAACTTCGAAGTTGTAAAACTTCGAATGTTATAATATCAAACCCACTACATCAAAGGATGAAAATAGCGAAGCCCCGGAACATCAACATCTTACCTAGGGCAAGATTTTGGTGGGCCGTTCCGTGGCTTCGCTATTTCCTCCACTGTGGTGCGGTAGTTATGGACCTTAGGGTTAGGGTGCGGGTTAAGGTAAGTGGATAGGTAGGAATGTGTGTATGGTTTAGTGTAGGGTTGGGTTTTGTTAACTGTATGTGTGTGGTTTATTTATGTTGGTGTGCTTGTGTTGTGTGTATGTTTCTCGGAACAGCAAATTTTTTCCCTGGGAAAAATAGTGGTGACTGCCCTTTCTTCTTCTTCTTCTTTCGGCTTTTCCCGGTTAGGGGGTCATCACAGTGGATCACCTGTCCGCTCATGATTGGCAGTGGAGTTTTACAGTGTCGAGTTGCCAGCCCGGCACCCAACCTTCCACAGAAGGCACACATGCACGCGCTCACACCTAAGGCCAATTTGGAGTGTCTAATCCACTTATGGCATGTCTTTGGGATATGGGAGGAAAACTGAGCACCCGGAGGTAACCACGCAAACACAGGGAGGACATACAGACTCATTTTAAAAACAAATTATATATGAAAAAAAAATCAAAATAAGTTAGTTAAAAGTACCAAAAAGTACAATTGTGTGAGTAAACATTACATAACAGCCGATGTTTGCACAGATCACTGTTGCAGTACCATAAAGCTGTATGTGGCATTGGCTGCCAAGGGTCAGACTTCCAGTAGTGCGCAAAAGATTTTGAGCATGTTCCTCACTCACAGCATGCTGTTATAAAAGGGGATGTAGAGGCGCAAAAATTCAGAGCTTTCTTGCGTTGTAATCAGAAATAAGACAAGCCAAAATTTTTAATCCTATGCCATAGAAGAAAAAGATGGAAGGGGACCCCAAATGGGCCAAGGGAAAACAGCTGTGGAAACAATACATAAAAATAAGAAAAATGAGACAGGAGAAAGAAGGAAGGAAGGTGGTGTTAGTACAACAGGGATCTATTCAAACATTACTGACATGCTAGGAGTCTAAACAAAAAACTCCACTCCCTAGAAGATCTCTTCACCCTAGAGAATACTGACATCTGTGCGGTCACTGAGACATGGTTTAAAGCAGCAAGACAGTACACCGACATTGCAAGGTTATAATGCCTAACATACATTTAGACCAGCTACTACACAGACAGGGACTAAAGGTGGTGGTGTCTCAATTTACATCAGAAATAAATATACCTCACGGCTGATCAAACAGGACAATGCACTTAAGCTTCTCCATGTTCAAATCACCACAGGCAAAATCCAATACCACTTCCTTGTAAGGTCCCCCCTCTATGACCCAGGAAACCCATACTGTGTATTTAAACTTATTGGAAACACTCACCATCCAACACAATACCATATTCATAAGTAACTTTAATTACCCCACTATTAACTGAGAATCCTATACTACACCAAACGTATAAGCACAGAGATTCCTGGATTTTGTAAACACAAACTCCTTGAACCAGATTGTAAATACACCAACCAAGGATGCAACCATACTGGATCTGGTCCTCACTAATATGGGAAAGTGCTGCACATCCCCTAGTGTAATGTATTCCTTGGTAAGGTCAGACCACAAAGTGGTGACTGCCCTTTAAGGTGAAATATTTTATGATGGCCTTTGTGTCTACACTAGTGAAAAAAGTTTTGAGGAAATCTGTTGTGGGAAGGAAATTGTTGTCTGTACCCTTTTGTCTGGACAGGCAGAGGATCTGCAGAGTCAGACAAAGTAAAATGGTATGTTTAACAAGAAGCATTTTTCTCCAACTGTGTGTGTGAGAGATAAATGTGAAATGCAGTGGTTGAGAGAGACTTAAATAAGAATAATGGTTCTCTAATTTTAGAAGATCATTTTATGTTGAGCGAAAAATCATTTTGACCATACAAAACTAGTTTATTATCTGGGCAAGTAATTCAAGGAGTGAGATGTTTTGAAAGTTAGGTACATATGTAACAGTACCTCAAAATGGGGGGATGAGCCTTTGAAGCAGATGAATGATGTAGTAAAAGAACATGACAGGCTTTCCTGGCTACAGTTTGACTGGTATATATGTTCACCTAGAATCCCCTTTCTGTAAATTGTCTCTTACTTGGAAGGGAGAAAACATAAAATATCGTGTTGCAGTTTTTGAAAGTTTGTACAAACTTATTGAATGTTCATTTTATTTTTCTGTATTACTGCAAGAAGCACTTTTGAACGACTTTGAACATTTAAACTCTGGAAACCTGGGAATAAATTATTAGGATTTTCATCATATCTGTTGTGAGACTGAAGGGATAATGCTGCACCATTGCCAAAAGGTATGGATTTTGAGCTGCTGGAACTGCATAGACATAAAAGTAGATTGTATTGGTAAGATGGGAAGAGGGAATGAGTGTTATGTGATTTTAAATCTGTATATCTCAATCAGGTTGTTAAACAGACTGTAACTGGAATGTTAAGAGAATGGGTTATAACTCCGGAAAGCATTGTTTTCTGAACTGGAACACATTTTTTGTAGTAGTGAGGTGCACACTGGTCCTAGAGCTCACAGGGTACTTGTAGTAAGTCGATTTATTTGTAAATATGCTACACTAAAGGGGCTGACACACATGCATGAGAGATTAGGCTTCCTAGAGATACTTTGTATTTGTTACTCATATAGCTGTAAATCATATTTAAAAATGAGCCAAACCATGTCTGGCAAGGAGTATATATATCTTATTGAAAGTTTACATATATAATCCTTTTTCTTTATCAGACCACTTTTGATTGCTCACAAAAGAGTATGTTGACAAGAAAAAGGTGCCGAGTGAAATTGGGAGAGTTACCCTGTATTTTTATCAAGGAGAACATTTTGTTTTAGCAATAAAAGGATGGGGTAGATGTAAGGAAGCCCTGCATAAATTTCTAAGCAATTTTGTATATGAGAAAAATCACTAGGTAGATCCAGAAGTGGGCAGTGTTGTGGGCAAGGCTACTGAAGGCACAAAGAAAAGTGATTCAGAAATGAAATAAGGGATGTCATAAGAAAGTTCCCATTAAAAAATTTGGACCAGGATCAGGGGAACTGGTTGATGCAAGTAGTTAGAGGATGAGGTGGAAACGGTATCAAGGAATTAAAAGATTCATAAAACACCCAAGCCAAATAATTTGTCATTGGAACTATATGTAATGTTTAAATCAAATGTATTAAGAGCTTCACTAAACTGGCAAATTTTGCACTGGTAACCAAAGAGGCCTTGAATATGTAGAAAGAAGCTGTTATGATGGTTACTCACAAAATAGGCAGTGATCCTTTACAAATTGGGTTTTCTAATCTCTCTTCACTGATTGATGTGTAACAGAATGATTTTGTCCAGAGTAGAATCTCCTATGAAGACATGTTAAAAACAAGTATGTGGATAGAAGATGCCAGTAAAACCAAACAACCACTGTTGACAGCAAGTGTGGACACTGGAAAGGTATTTGATCGAGTTTGTAGGTAGTATTTATTTGAATTATTAAAACTGATGGGCTTAACTGAGAGATAGGTAGATTCAATAAGTTCTTTGTATTATAATGTCTTGTACAAATAAAGATAGGAAATAGATTTTCTAAAAGTTTCAATTAAGAAGAGGCACTAGGCTGGGGTGCCCTCTTTCTCCTCTTCTATTTACAATTTATCTTGAGCATTTGGCATGTAAGCTGAAACAGATACAAATAAAGGTTTATGAGTTGCAGACGTACTCAGAATATATGTGGATGACTTGCTTCTTTATTTGACAGATCCTGAAAGAGGTTTGGAAGATACTTTTCAGGAACTGAATCAATATGATAGAATTGCTGGATACAAGATAAGCTTGCAAAAGACTAAAGCCATAAAGGTTAATCATTCACTGAGTGATTGGCCTGTCTAGTGGCATAGAGAGATGATATAAATATTTCAAGGGTGAATCTTGTGACGATTTACTCCTTGCCAGTACCTTCCCCCAGGCTGCGCCTCCTATCTCCAGGATAAAGCCCTATGGCCCAGTTGACTCATGTTTGACTAATGGTTTAGCCACATGATGAAGCTGACAGGAAGGATGGGTGTGCCTATCTTGGGAGAAGGCGTCAGAACTACAACGGGCTTTGTAGCGTCCTTCTGCAGAAGGAGATAGGCCCTGCAGTCCTGGGGTGAGAGTGTGGCATTCCAAGCACTGATTGCTTCCTCCCCTCTTCCCGATAGCTGAAAGATGACCATGAGTCCAAATGAGGAGGCTTGATGGTTGGCAGGTATGGCAAGAGAGGGCATAAAGAAAAAAAATCACAAAATGGTAACTTATGTGGAGTACCTCTTTCTGAGTCACTTCATCGGCTAGTTTACTTAGACCTAAATGTAAAAGATATAGTTGAATGTTCATTGTCCTTAACGCTAAGGAGTATTTTAAGTAAAGTAAAATATTTTTTATGGGAAATGGAATAATATTTGCCCAGACATCAGGGCAGAGAATTGAGATAGTCCAGCTGTTTCAGATTTTTGTAGTAAATTGATAACAAGCATTACAGAAATTATATAGGTAGAACAAAACCCTTAGGTGGCATGGAACATTATAACTTTGCTAACAGAAGCATGGAGGTTGGGAGTCCTTGACTTTGAGACTTGTAAGGCAGAAAAGCTTAAAATTTTATAAATTATTAGACCCAAATCACCACTCCAGATGGAAAGCTATTCTAATACAACTGGGAAAGAATTGGAGAAATGTATAATTTATTCAGGGACATAAGGTTGGACAGGAAAAAGAGAAGGGGGACATGTGAGTTTATTGAATTATCACTTTTGACATAGGCAAATTTACATTTATATAAAATTAGTCACTCAAACTATATTAACAAGTTCACATTTACAAATGTTATGTATCCCATATATTGTTATATATTATATAATCAAAGCAGCATTACATAAATTGTTCAATTGCTGTCTTCTCTTAAACCTCATCCCTCTTCCAAAACATTTTCTGCATGTATTGTTTCCACAATTTCCATGTTTTTCTATGTAATTTACTTCTACTCCTTGTTAAAGATCCCACTTCCTGTTCTTTTATCTGTGTTACAATATTCACAACTTCAAGTGTAGTTGGTTTAGACTTGGATTTTCATTTTCTAGTAATTCCTTTTTAGCAGCTGCCAGAATTAAACTAACAAGGCCTTCCTATGTCTAGGCAATTCAGATCCTGTATCTCAGCTCAAAAAAATAATGTCCTTAGTTACACTCATTTGCAAACCCAGTATTCCCGACAGAGTACTCTGCAGGGAATTTTTAAAGTATAACTCATTATAATCCTAGAACATATACTCCCAGGTACCTCTTTCTTCACCATTGCACCTCCAACATTTGCCATCTACTTGCGGAAAAGTTTGTTGGAGACTGCTTGGGATATAAACGTATCTATGCAAATACTTCCAGGTAAAAATCGTAAATCTTCTGGATTTTTTTTAATATTTGGAAGCCATGCATTGTTTCTTTGTCAATTGCATTTCTAATCTTTCTTCCTAATCTTTTCTGACCTCTTCTGAATGATTCCTATAGTCTTTGTTCAATATTTTATATTTGCCCTACTAATTATCCCTTTTTTAACAGCAGCTTCTGTTCCAGATTAAATTAAAAACTCAGCCAGTGCATGTCTTTTATTTAGGATTCCCCTATCCATTTCTCTTTATCTGTACTCTATCAGTCCCCAGTAGGGAAGGCAATCACTAGCCTGCAACTTTCCCTCGCTTAATTATTTGACCCCAATACCTTGATTCCTTTGCCAGGTTCCTATAGTAAATTCTAGCCCCCTCTTGCTTATTTTCTGTACCCCTAATTGCAGCCATCCCTATCTGCTGAATCTCCTTTCTTCATTCTGGTTTTGACTTTGTTCTTTGAATACTTTCTGCTGTTTTATGAAGATAGTATTTTGTATGATTGTTATTCTCCCTTAAGGACCTGTGTTCAAAGTCCCATTCTTTCCTTATTTCTTGAATCACCCCCTGCGTCTTCATTATCCCTTTCCACTGTGAATTGTAGCTTTCAACTTGTATTATACATAAGAGCCTTAAAAAATATCCCTTCAAATTAGGCTAATCCTGAACCTTTTTTTTCTGTTGGTGAGATAATAGAATTAATAAAAACTCATTGTAAGTGGCAAACACATTGGTCCAAATTCAGAAACGTTTCCATGAGGTGTACCTGAGGAATATATCTTACAGTAACTTTTTGGAATTCAGAGTCAGCCCTACCACAGTGCTTTTGCATAGAGATGTGTAACACTATGGCGCACACTCTCTGTGGCTGTGATATATGTTAATGAGTTATTCCTGGGGAGAGGCATATGCTAACTAGCCATGTGCTCTTCCCTCAAACTGCGTGCATAAAGTATGGTTGGTCCTGACTGTTCTTTGGCATGTTCTCCGTCATCATAGAGATAAGTGATAGGGAATTTAGTGGTGTGTGTGTTTGTGTGTGTCTATGACAGGCTGCATGTGTGTGTATGTGCATTTCCCTGGGAGCTTGTGGGGAGGGTGGTTAGTGAAGGGGTAGGTTGGTGTGTGTGTGTGTGTTTTGGCGGGGGGTTTGTGGTGGAAGTATACTTCCATACGTCCTTAGACTAATGAGCAAAGCCTGCAATATTGGGTTGGGGGAACCACTAGCCACAAGGATGGCTCTCGTAAAATGTGGGACAGAGGAACTCTAGCCACCAGGGATAACATTTATCATTGTGCTTTAAAGGCACTTACAGATAATGTGGATCCGGGAGGCACCACTACACACCAGAAAAAACTCCTACATCTTGTGTCTTTATGGCAATTAAACATAACCAGTAACTGGTGGAGAGGACCACTGTATACCAAGAAGAATTCTTACTTCTCATGTCTTAGTGGCACTTACACATAGCAGGTCATGGAGAAACCATCTGAATACATGGATCATAGAGAAACCACAGGACACCAGAGAAAACTCTGAAGACATGAGTCATGTGGGGTAACCACTAGGCATTAGGGATACAATAAGCAGAGTGCCTTAAGGGCACTAAAACAGATTTCAATCCTGTACTCCCCCCACTGAGGATATTGCTCCTCTGTGCCACCCCTGGACATCAGGGATATAATGTAAAAAAATAAAACATAAACTGTAAAGGGGAGGAAAGCTTCAGGAAAGCTCAGTGTTAACCATCTGCACAAACTGATAATTTAGTACAGCAGTTGTTTTTTTAACATATAATGAGGATCTTGTGCTGCATTAAGTGCCTGCAACAGTTTGTGACTTATGAGGGATATGGACGGGGAGCATTAAGCATACCTCTCAACCTCGTGGACAAGAAATCGAAGAAAACCCAGAATTAATGGTGGGACAAAATTAGGGTCAAATCTTAATTATTCTTCTGGGAAAGTTAGAAAGTAGCTAGTATAACAGCTTTAGCACTACTGTGCATTTCCTAAAGGATGTGAAGTGTGAAACTTCAATGTAATGACTTGAGTGTAATCATCTGTGGTTTACTAAACCAGGTGAAAGGAGACATTGGAAACATTCTCACAACACAGGAACAGGTATGTGGTGTGTGGGTATTTGTGTATTTGAATGTGTATATTACATATGTGATGCAGTGAATCGGGGGAAGTCTATGCAACACAATGCATCAGCCACCACTGTTAACTACTGCAGGAAGGTGCTGATCTGTACTTGTGATTAGGAGACTGCAAATTAGCCGATAGTGATGCCTTTCCTCATTGCGGCTAATGTGTATCTCTGTGTGCTAGTACTATGTCATGGAAATAGGGTATTTTTTATCACAACCCTTAACTCAAGAAGTGGGATTCTTTCTGAATCCTCGAGATTAACTTGGTTAAATGAGCTGGCTTCAGTAGAAATGTTATTAAAACGTGAGCTGCAAACAAGAGATTAACAACAATTTTTAGTTGTGATGTTAATACCAACCATCATTTGGAATTAATGTATAGGGTTCAGTTAATGATAAGAGGAGAGATAAGGATGTGGTATCAGTACATAGGTAGGGATGTAGACTGTGGTATAAACAGAGAATTATACAGTAACCTAACAGATAAGCAGAGGACTTTGAAATTGTTCATAAACTAAAAGGAGGAATGGCCAACATGGGTAATTTGTTGGACAAGAAACAGGCAAGAACATCTGGGTATAAACGGAGTCATAAGTAAACTGTATA